>NC_084958.1:11372414-11672414 GCF_949316205.1 Platichthys flesus | reverse complement strand
GCTGCTTCTTATCAAGAGCAACTAATATATCATTGATCACTTTTGTAGCTGCAGTGATGGTACTGTGTTTTTTCCTGAAGCCTGATTGCAGTTTTGAGAGAAGATCATTAAAAGTTAGAAACTCTTTTAACTGATCACACACAAGAGATTCAAGAATTTTTGACAAGGCACACAGATTTGATATTGGCCTGTAGTTGGTTAAAGCTGCTGGATCACCTCCTTTTAATAAGGGGGTAACAAAAGCTGACTTCCAAACAGATGGAATTTCTTTGTTTTCAATTGAGAGATTAAAAAGGATTGTAAGAGGCTGTGCTACAAATCAGCTGCTATTTTTAAAAAGTAGGGCTCTATTAAATCAGGTCCAGGGGATTTTCTGCTATAGCCAACGTTTTGAGGGCTTGATGCACTTGCTGCACAGTAAAAGGTAAGAAATTAAAGGGTTCTCCTGAAAACCTTGGAGCTTCTGTGCAGGGAAACACAGGGGCAGCTCCCGTAGAATCAAACAAAGAACCAGATAATACAAATGATTGTTAAAACAATTTAAAACCTCAGTTCTATCATAGACTGGGACCGAGTCTTTTAGAACAAATATCGGAAGAGCCGGAGGACTTTTACTTACAGATATAGATTTAATTAATTTCCCAAATTTCTGTGGATTATTAAGGTTCTCAGTTGTGACAGATAAATAATATTCAGATTTAGCCTTTTTAATAAGAGTAGTGCATTTGTTCCTTAGTTGCCTGAAAATAGACCAGTCCGAGGCAAAATCACTTTTTCTGGCTTTGGCCCATGCCACATTACGTCGATGGATGGTATCTGACAACTCAGGGGAAAACCATGGATTATCTCGTCCCTTAACCCTGAATTTCCCGATTGGGGCATGTTTATTTACAATTTTCACAAAGTGTTCCTTAAAGAATGTCCAAGCTAACTCCACATCCGGCAAAAGACTTATGTGTCCCCAATTTACCAAAGACAAATCATGATGAAAAGCCTGTTCATTAAACATTTTTAAATTCCTCTTGAAAATAATGCGTGGCTTACGTTTGGGGATCTTTGTGTCTATAGGATATATAGGATATATAGGAGTCAACCCTCCTATACATCCAGGAAGGTTGACTCAGATTGGTCAAGAAGTGGTTGCGTAATCAACCTTCAAACAAAGAAAAAACGAACTAACAGACACGGGTGAACATATGACCTGTATACAATGTGTCCAGTATCAAAAACTGGTTGGCAATATCCTCAAAGGTGATATTATGCTAATGTTGTTTCCCCTGAAGAGAGGACAATATTATTGAAGGCCTGATTTTAAGTTTTCAAATAATGAGTTTGATTGCAATAGCTCACACAGTCATATTTAGGAGAAGTGGAGGGGGGGGGGGGGGGGGCAGTCAGTGATGAGTCAGTTGGAGTGTGATAAATGGACACACCCTCCCTCATGGTGACCAGAGAGCCTCAAGTCAAAACACCAACTGAAAGTCAAATAGTTTTTTCTATATTTGCACTTGTCATCTTGCTTTGCATAGATCTTTCTCGGCCGCTGTTCTAACCTAACCGGTCTCACTTTTGAAAAGTTGCCATTTTCTCTCTCAGGTCCTTTCTTGTTTCCAATCAAGTTTAAAAGGTGTCGTGTTGCTGAGTGGGCGGGCGCTGTACCACTTGTGACAGCTGACGTCACAGCGGACGCCGCCATGCTGCAGCTCCTGCGACGCTCCGCGCTTTTGTGTCTGGTGGCGGAGAGAGGACTAGTACGAAGCATGGTGAGTGGACAGGACTCCTCCGTGTGTGTTTCCTCGTTGACTGTTTTTGTGTGGTTCAACCGTGTACGTGTCTGATGCCTGTTTAAACTGCGCTTAGAGGTCAGGCAAATCTAGGACGTCTATTTTTAAATGCAGTGCAACAGAGAAATAGGTCCGACTGTGATGCAGCTCGCGCCGCTAGCTTCCTGCAATAATGTCGGCATCTTGTATATACAGTCTATGGTCGGCCCGTGTAAATCCAACCAGATACTTTCGTGTTTCTGCTGTGATGTCGTGACTGCTGTCATCGGCCAGTTTCACTGAGACACCCTGAGATGAAGAGATATGGTTAAAGCTGCTGATAACATCCATTGAGATAAACTTTAAAAGCTGCGTGTGGTTAATCCCCTGATTTTGTAATTCCTTCACTTCCTTATTTTGTAATACCCTGTTCCTTTGTGAGATTTAATCACAGACATGTGTTTTCCATGTAATGTCATGGGTCAGGATGTGTTTTATGACACAAACAGGCCGAAGTGCACTGAGATTAGGGAGAAGTTGTGGACCTCCACGTCTTTCCTCACATCTGGATCAGTCATTTTCCTGCTGAATCACTCATGCCAAAACTTATACAGATATTATTATTTAAAGTCAGTCCATAACGATTATTATCTTGATGAATGTCACATTGTTATTACTTTTAAGTTTAAAGAAGAACTTGTGCTCCTGAGTGATCGCTGTAATTTTAAAGGATCGATTAAACAGCAAATCACAGAATCATCTCATCAATATAAGTTGAACCTATGTTTTATTTATACTGATTAACATAACGTTGCGATAATGATTGATATTGTTTTATTGCCCAACCCTGACTCGTCTTTTGTATTTCTCAAGTTGAAACCTATATTTGCCCTTTGGCTTGCCACAATGGACTTTAACCATGATAAGCTCCACTCTCCGTCTTACTCAATCATGCCCCCTCACCTTCCTCCACCTGTCTGCAGTGTGCTCAGGTGGGAGACCCGAAGAGCGCCAAGTCCATCTACGAGTTCTCAGCCAAGGACATCGATGGCAATGAGGTGTCTCTTGAAAAATACAGGTAAAGTGAATGTATACAACTTTATATCATACATCCTTATGCCCTAACATAGGCTTTATACAGTTCACTCAAACATAAAAATTAAGTGAGAACTGAGACAAGATCAGTGAGAACTGTGTTCTATAACAGAGGATATTTAGGCTGAAAACATGGTGTAAATGAGCCTTGTCCGAGTCAAATTTGAATGTCAGGGCTTACAGACACTGGGATGACACCACAGGAGCACTATGGAGGCATTTTATGTTTGTTTTTTTACATTGAAAGAAGTATTTGCCATTTACGCTGCTTACCCCTGAAGCTCCTAAAGTCTTTTAGTCGGAGTCAAACACTTGACTCCCCTCCATCGGCATAGTAATGAGTAGATAACTAGTGAACTTTCTTTTTTGGGTGAATTATCCCTTTAAGTTGCAAGAATTGGAATAGTATGGAGTTGAAATGTTTTGTGGTTGTTCTGACAAGACGTCATTACAAATATGACAAACATTCTTGTTTGCTTTTTGTTCCTGCCAGAGGGTTTGTTTGCATCATTGTAAATGTTGCCTCCAAATGAGGAAAGACCGACATAAACTACACTCAGCTAGCGAAGATGCACACTTCCTACGCTGAGAAAGGTTTAAGAATCCTGGGCTTCCCCTGCAACCAGTTTGGAGGACAGGTAACCAGCATAGCCTGATGACTTTTGTTTGTTAAATTTTCTCTATTCTTTACTGTATCACGAGAATGCTGCCCAGTGATGCAATTCATACAACACATCGCCCCTGAACTGTTAAACTATTGGCTGTTCATCTTGAACATTCCTTCCATTTCCCAATGTTTCCTGGTTGGATAAATATTTACATGCTTTTTCATCGTACCATTACACAGCTCAAACAGACAATCGTTTGTTTTCATTCCATGTAAAGCTGTATCAATTCAGTTGCAAAACTACGAGCAGTATAATCTTTGACTAATATATTTGTTTGTGTTGTTCAGGAGCCAGGGACTGAGTCAGAGATTAAAGAGTTTGCCAGAGGTTACAATGCAGAGTTTGATCTCTTCAGTAAGATTGATGTGAATGGAGATAATGCTCACCCTCTGTGGAAGTGGATGAAGGCACAGCCCAAAGGCAAAGGAACCCTGGGAAAGTGAGTTACTGGCCAACTTTACTGTCGACTTAATAAGTATGATGACATTGTGCACCAAACATGTTCATCAGCCAAATGTTGATTATTATCATTCCTCTGCAAAGGAGTCATACTGTGTGTTTGTTAGTCTATTACTATGATGTCTCAAAATGTTTTGAATCTTGTTATTTAATCACCATCAGTGAATTACAAACTTGGTTGGAGGCCTTCGCTTTTCCCCTTTTTGAATATAATATATAATTTATGTATATTTAAACAACCAATAATGAATGGCTTTTAACACTAAGTGGATTAGGAAATATGGTAATTCCTCACTTTGTCCTTCTTCAACTTAGCAATAGCTAAAGGCAGCTCATGATTAAAACACTGCAGGTGAAACAGCCTTGACCGTGTTTGCTCCGTTGCTTTAAAGGTTTGCTTCATTATTAAATCCAATGAAACCAACTGGAATTAAGTTGAACTCCACATACTGTGTTCAATGGAGGATGAAACGGCAGTCTTCGTGTTAATGGCTGCTGGTTGTGTTATAATAACCTTTTGCCTCTCTCTCCTCAGTAACATCAAATGGAACTTCACCAAGGTAATTCACTAATATACTTCCCATTAACCTTTTTTTAAACGAGCACACTCAGTTCTAGCTCTACTTTCTTACCGCAATTTCATTACAATTCATTTTTGTGCTAATGTGTTTTTGTCTCATTACTCCACAGTTTCTTATAAACAAAGAGGGACAAGTGGTGAAGCGATACAGCACAATGGATAACCCCGTTGTAAGTTGCATTCAACCCAAAATAGTTTTTGTAGTTTCATATTGCCATGCACTCATGCAGATGCATCATTTACACTATATGAAATATATGCATTTAATTTCATGATCTTTTGATTTAGTTGGAACATTATTAATCTCAATTTTTTTGGATTTTCGTCCCGCAATTTGTTGCAATAGATTTGTCATGGAAATAGTGGATTATAAAGGGAAGATAATTACTGATAAATAATAATCCATTGATCAAATATGTAATAAACAATTACTCTCTGCCCATGGTCTGTAAAGGTTGTCATTCATTATCTCTGTCATAGTAAAAGTTTCTACTTGTTTCCGTTTGCAGGTGGTGGAGAAAGACCTGCCCTCTTACCTCTAATATGACTTTGTCTTCGTTTGACCCTTGACCTCTTCCATGGACATGAGGGTATTTGTGGGTGTCTGGACCAGTGACGGCTTGTCTGTAAACCCAACATTGGGGAGGGCAAGCCTGATGATCGCCAGCGTGCAACTGACCTACCAGAACTCCCCCACAGCAAACCCTGTTAGACCATGTGAGAGGACAGTTTCAACAGTTATCAGAGTAGAGAACCTTCACATTTCACATCACCCTAAAAACGGCCATTCCTTTGTCTCACACAAACCCAATCATATCCTTTCTGAATGTTAGTTTACAAGCTTCTGCATGTTTCAATGTCAGTTTAAAGTAAGGATATAAGATGCCAGAAATCTCACATATTTCTGAAATACTACTGATAACATTATATTGTTCGTACTTAAGTTATGAAAGAGACTATATGTACCATATGAATCTGTTTAATTTGGAAAATAAATGCTGTGTGAATGGTTAATATGGTTGTCTTATTTTAATATCATATATTGTTTATTTGAATAGCTTACTTGCATTTTGTAACTGACATTAGGTTTTACATCAAACATTAAGATTAGATTTTAGTTAATAATGCTTCACAGTTATTTCCTGTCAAGTGTAAAGCTTTATAGCTTTTTTTATATTTCAATACAGTTTAATTTTCAGTATTACTCAAAGTACATTAAGAGACTATTTGGTACATTTTAATTGACTACAAGTGAAGCCCAATTGAACAGAAAAGTTTGAACCTCTAAAATGAGACATTACCTTAATTGGTATTGGTGGAACTATATATATATAAGAAACAATATGATTGAGTGAAGTCTTGTTTTAAGTATTGAACTAACAATATATAACTTACTGAGCGAAAGCGCCCCCTACAGTCACATGTCATTCATTTTGAGTAAACTGTTTCGATTTCTTGATATTTTATATTTCCTCACTGAATATTGGAGATAAACACTGTTTTTAAGATGTATTCATATATATGAATATTAGGTGGTAAATATATTTAAAAGAAACTCTTTAAATATATTCAGCTAATAATTCATGGCATATTTGTCATCTTCACATCAGAGAAGGACTACATCCAGATCTACCAAGATAGCATATTAGTGTGGTCTTCTTCAGGGAATGATGTGGTACATGTGGCCTTCTTGTGGTCCAGACGAAATGGAAGAGAGCCTGAAGTTTACCACTTGTAAAATGGCACATGTGTCCCAAACATCCCGAAAGACACGTGGTCCCTTTTTTGGAAAACACGTTGCACTCTAGGCAAGGTGTAATCTGGATTTGAACCTAACAGTGCAAATGGTTAATATGGCTCAAATAGCACAAAACAAATTGGCTGACATGTGGTATTGCTGTGATGAATTTGCGGTCCAGATGTGGGAAACACGCTAACACCGCCCAAGTGTCATCTTCATGTGGTACCTGGAGCGGATGTGGTTAAAAATTGGTCTCCATTGCAAAATATTTAGTTTTTATGCTGCTACTACACTGGCAGCCATTTACAACAGATGAAGAAAAGAACATTTATCAAAAATCTTGACTTGAATTAATAATTTATCCTTGTGTGATTTATTTATGTTTTAGAACAGGACAATTTAACTTTCATCGTGTAAGCTTCAGTTTTATTTGATTTCATTATGTTATCTGTAATGTGGGGGTTATCACTTAATTTCATACTCTAACAGGGCCGGCCCTGGCAATGTTGGAGCCCTAGGCAAGATTTCAAATTGGCGCCCCCCCGACATACATACGCAAATTGTCATGCGTCCCTAGGAAGTTTTGGACTGTATTTTAAGAGGGAAGCTGACAGGAAATATACTTGTATTTATTGGACTATTAGCACATCAACTCTATCCATCTCTCATGCTATGCCTTGATGTGTTGTTTCTCTACTTCCTTTGGACTATCCCTCCATTTTATGTCCCTTCAGAGTGTCTGATCGTACCTCAAAACCTTCTGGAGCTGTTTGCTGATATTGGCACAGAAGCACATTGTGTGAATAGTTTATTTTTATTATTTTTTTCAACTTAACTTGAAATAACTTTTGGATGCGACCCACCTTAAAAACTGTAACTGGCTTTACAGCTGACAATGATGCACCTATATACAATACACTGTTACACAAGTTCAGTTCTTTTTTAAAAATCCATTCTCACATTTCATAATTAATACTTGGCCTGCAGAAAGTTAGTTAATGTGCCCAGACAAGTATTAGGAATCCAAAGCTGTTTTTCAAGACATAACACACCTACACTTTGACAAGTGCATGTTTTATTAAAACTATTTCAGATAATTTTTGAAATTATTTAATTCTTTGCTTTGGGTTTTTAAGCCATATTAGGATTGCTCTGCAACAAGAAGGTTGCCGGTTAGAATCCCACTCTATCCCATCTTCATGCCTAAGTGTCCTTGGCAAGATACTGAACCCCTAAATGGGGGAGACGACAAGGCTGGAAACTACTGGGTTATTCTCTAACAGTAGGTTTTTAAAGCATGTTAAATCATCCAGTATCTAAAATTACCTTAATGTAATTAAGGTGTAAACAGAGACAGTTTCTCTGTTTGAGAAGGAAATTCTCTTCTTCTAATATTAATGATTTATCTACGTTCTTCTAATAGACCTGTAGTTTATCTACTTGACGGTTACTGAGAGGAAGGTCTTTTAACAGCTCATTTGTTTTGAATACCCAATTATCTACCATCGCTACAACTGTGTACCCATCATCCACATTGTTTTGTGTACGACTTTGAAGGAAGTTTTCTCCTGTTAGTACAAAACATTTGTGTCGTTTGTACTGTATGCAGTGGAATTCATTTTAATTTTCACCTGACACAGTATGCTTGTTGCACACAGAGTTCCAAAGGAGATGTGTTGGTATTAACATTTATTCCAGGATGCTGTGCTCTCAACGCATACTGCATGTGACTATGCAGTATTCTTTCTTTAGCAAAGCTCATTCTGCTGGAGTGCAGAGGAACCCAGCAGCCAGCAGGGGGCAGACTCAGGGCATCACATGGAAACAAGCAGCAGCTTGATTCTTGAAAGGCATCAGACGTAAAGGCTGGAAACTACTGGGTTATTCTCTAACAGTAGGTTTTTAAAGCATGTAAAATCATCCAGTATCTAAAATCAAAACATATAAAAGTCACTTTTAAGTAAGGCTGTCAAATATATGTAGAAAAGTAGAAAATATTTTCTCTGACGTGTGTCAAAAGCAGCATAGAATAAGATGGACACACACGATAATTTGTCCATCTTCTTAGAGTGCTTGAGAATCAGCAGTCTGTGTGGCCTAGTCGGTAGAGGGACTGTTCTTCAATAAGAATGTCCAGGGTTTGAGTCCCACTCTCAGACAACATGCTGGCAATTTACTAAACTAAACTTATTAATTGCAAAATAGCTTACACTATGTAAATTTAAATTAATTAAATAAAAAAACAGGAAAAAATTTAATTTAAATTAAATAAAAAAAAATAAACTGTGCGCAACTCCTGCGCAATGGCCTTCTGCACAGAATGTGTGCAGTAGGTTTCTGCGCAGGATGTGCGCAGTGGGTTTCTGCGCAGGATGCGTGCAGTTTTTTTTTTATTTATATATTTAATTTTGACTTTCCCCAGGAATTCAGTTGTGCTTTTGAAAAGCGCCTGCAAATTGTTGTGTGATAAAAAATAAAACAATCCAAAAAGACTGCGTGAAATGTGTTTGACGATGGAATTGTGAAAGTAAAGTTACAAAGCTGGTTTTATCGTAATGAGTCAAACAGCGCGGTTCCATTTGAAAAGATTCTCTGAATACAGTCGAGATGGGGAATGTCTCTTTTGAAATGTTAGGGACACAATTTGTGCAACAGTTGTTTCGCCCTAATCAAAATCCCCCCCATCCTCACCCATGATTTCGGACCCAGCTCCTGTGTCCACTGGTGTCCTGCTTCCACCCATGGCAGTGGCGTGGTGCTGGCTCATCCCCGTGGTCCATGGAGCGCATTTCTCCGCGCTGGTTCAGGGGTAAATGATGCCGGTCTTCACAGATCACTGACCTAAGCAAGCCTGTAGCTGCCACCCCTCCACTGGAGATTATGTGCTTGTGTGTGTGTGTGTGTGGCGCTTCCCTGTTCTTCCCGGCACTACGCTGCCGGTGCAAACAGCCCAAGTATTTAACATGGGCGAGGAAAGGAGGCGGACTGCTTTTCGCGGCGCTCCCGTTGATGCCGGTTAGAGGATGATGGTGTGACGTTACTGTATTGTTTTACATTGCATATGTGTCACGTCATGATAAATCAGTCTTTTGAGCCACCCTCTCGGCCATTTGCGCCCTAGGCATCCGCCTATGTCGCCTGTACCAGGAGCCACCCACCCCTGTACTCTAATATGAATATGTTCTAACTCGCTCAGACGGTGAAACGTCCCTCGTGATCTGGACACGACGATGCCGGAGCTGCACGCGCCTCATCCTTTGCGTGAGAGCGCTGACGCACAGCGGCAGCAGCGGCACAGATGAGCGGCACCGCTGCCTCTCAACCAGCCTCCGAGTCTGACGGGGAAAAAAACAGAGAGATGCACACGCCCGTGGAGCTACAGGCCAAGACCGCAGCAGCGAACATCGAACACGGTGACACGGCGGGATTGCTGGATTGAGTGGAGGCGCGCATCTTCTTCTGATTGAGGAGGGACACGGCTGCTCGTCCCGGAGATGGACGGGGGCACTGCGGAACCCGGAGATGACGGCTCTGCCAGCCTCAGCATACAGCTTGACCTGGGGGACACTGGTGTGTATGTCTCCGTCTGACTCATTCTCATATCCTTCCATCATGGCACGGGGTGTACCCAAACCTGCTGGTGCACTGGAGGAGAGAAGATGGATCTATAGGGAGCAGATCCTGTCATGCAGCCATATGTAAATGTGCTCAGACTGAAAATAGATGTTTTTATTCCCCGATGAGACAGAAACAGGAAATAGTAGTGAGAGGAACCTAAGCTGCCGAAATGAATAATCAATAGCTTGGTTAGATAACAGTGTCACAGTCAAGGCTGCTCAGCTGTGGATGCTCCACAGTGTTAGTGGTTCACTGCAGGTTGGCACAAACACAAGGTGTGTAGTGGCATGCATACACACAACTGTTTGCAGGTTATACACACACATGCACACAGCCTTGTACGTCTTTCCTAGTGTAGACACTCATTGGCATAATGCATCCCCCAGACCCTTATGCCATAACCTTAAACATCACAACTAAATGCCTTACTGAAACCTAACTCTGGGTTTAACCCTAAGTCGTAACCTTCAATCAGCCCACTGAAAGGGGGTCAGAAAATGAGGACTTACCAAAATGTCCTCACTTTACCATAATGTTCTCATTGCATATGGTTTATTATGTATTGACTTTGCATTGACTTTTCATTTATAGGACATCCTAACCAAAACCTGAACCTTAACCATGACCAATTCAATCATGGCCTATTCCTAACATTAATTTATATAACCACAAATCACATCTTTCCCATAACCTTAGATAGGACCTAAAATCTAACCTTTACCCTCATTAGGACTGGGCTGTGTTCCCTACTGCTCCTGACATGATTGATGTTTATGCTGTGAAAGGTCCTAAATATGCACCGAATACAGTAATTTGTATCTGCAAGAACAATATCTCTGTGTGACAGGGCCCCTCAGCACTATGATAAACACATTCTCCCTCCTGTGTCATTTTGTCCCTCTCCTCAACCTCTGTGTGTCTTCATAATTCTTCCCATGTCCTCTTTAGAGCTAAATCTGAAGAGTGCTTTACATAATCTGATATGGAATTATAGCATAAACCACACTCTAATCCCTCGTGGGTATCAATTTCCGGCAACTCTACAGTGTTTGTGGGCTAGAAAAAGAATGGCCGGATATCCTCGTCGGGTTTATGATGTTGCAAATATAATGTTCTGAACGGGAGAGAAGCAGATTTGTTCCTCGTTAGATGAACAGGTCCGACAAGTTTTTTTTGCATGTGCACGTTCGGATAAGGGAGAGATATAATCCTCTTATAAACACACATACAATTAGGTAAAACATCTCGTAATATTACCACACAATATTTTTATAGTGTTTTCCTAACACATTAAAAACACTCATCGTTTTACAAGTCGTCTGGTCCTCACATAATGGTCAAAACCACCAAACAACTGTTTGTTGCTCGCAGCTCGGTGGCACATTATTCTGGCGTGACCCTAATCCTACAGAGATTGTGTGTGTGTGTGTGTGTGTGTGTGTGTGTGTGTGTGTGTGTGTGTCTCAGGACACTCATTGTACTGTCTTACAGGCTCTAATGCAGCATTAATGAGGTTTCAGGTGTGAGTAGCGGTGTGCGCCAAAATGGATTCCAGGGATTTTTTGTTTGTGCAGAGGAATGCTGAATTTTGGCACCATGGTGGGTTATGGCACAATTTTGTTTCATGAACCAAAATACTTTCAGTGTTGTCCCTTTTTCAGCAGCACTAGTGGCATGGATCTAGGGTCGGAGATGTCAGATACTATGTTGGTCCAACCCTGGTCCTCACTCAATTTGCCATATCATCAACAGCAGAGAAATAATGTAAACAACAGACAAACTGCCACTCAATCAAAACTCAATATATTTACAGCATTAAAATGATGTTAATATGTTAAATTTGGAGCATAGATTTCAGGTTTTCACAGATTTACAGAGGTAGATAATGTTCTAATATAGGACCCTGCTTCTTTTAATCAAAAGGGGATTTCACTTTTACATTGATCGATAAAGAACTTGGCCGTTGACAATTTCTGTCTTCATGGGGCTCAACGTGTTTGATTGCTCCGCTCTGAAACGCTCTGTCTTTGTTGCTATATTTGTATGTCTTGCCTTTTTTCTTAATTCATTCTTATAGTTTTATTCCTTTGATATTTTTTAACTTAACAGAATCATAGTGGAAGGCAAAGTAAGAATTTCATCATAGGGATTGCAAATAGGAAAGTAAACGCTTTGAATTTGAACTTGGCTGATGATATTATGAGGTTTCAAGGAGAACATTTTTTCAAAATCTCTTCTATAATGTTTGAGGCCAAACTACTAAAGTGAATTCATGTTTCCCCCCCATTAGGACACAATGTAACGTGTTTTCATGACTTTGGTGATCTGCCGACTTGTCATCTAGCGCCACCATCAGGTCAACATTTGAAGTTCTCAATTTAGTTTTGACCAACTGAAATCTAATGAGGGACTAATTTGAACATTTAGATGGTAAACCCTATACCAGCAGAACATCAGCATGCTAACTGTCATTATGAGCATGTAAGACTCAGCATTTGACTGAAAGGAACAGTTCACCCAGAAGGGAACATTTTGGGTGAAGTGTTTGACTCCACTAAACCCTAATGCAATGGTTGAACTATCCCTTTAACGTGTCCCCAGGACCGTACTACCTCACCGTCAGGCTTGTTAGTTAAAATGCCATATTTCAGAGTATTATTAGAAGTCAACAGTTTTTATCATATTGTGTATGAATGGTCATTATATTTTTGGGGTCCTCAGTTATAACAACATCCGCTACAGTTGTGTGGTGTGTGCTGGAACATGGCTTAAAGATTCATTATCCCTGCACTCAGCAGCTCTTCTCTTAATCTTCATCCTCACATGACCTGAGACTCAGCTCCACAATGTGGAGTGCTTCGTAGTAACAGTGGAGAGCAAGTCAACTGTTCCTTTTCTCATTCACTTCCTTCCTGCTCAATCATCCTATTCAAAACACAGACGCGGTCCAGTTGTGTCCATCATGTCCGGTGGGAAAGATCCCTCCTAATCCTCCTCTGTGATTGGTCGGCGATGTGATCTGGTGACCTCGGCCAATGACAGCGCTCAGATTAGCGAGGAAGTCAATCCAATAGAGTTTTTACCTTCTCAGTACAAATCTGACTGATCCAGGGATAGAAAAACCAACACACCCTTATCTGCAGTGGTCTGACCGCTCAATGTCACAGGTTGGGTTTGACAGGTTTCTTTTTCTCTCTCTCTGGATGATCAAACTTTATTATTAATTACCTTCAGGCATTGAACTCTTCACCGGTGAGTTACGATTGTCTGGTGAATTAGTTGCAGAATTAGCTTTAAGTTGTATTTGGTGCAATAAAGGAATTGTGCATCCTCCTTTTAAAATAAACAGTAGAGTTAGAATGAGCTGAAGGATGTTATGGTGATATGCATAATATATATAATCTATATCAATCAATAATCAACGCATACGGTCCATTTGTAGCTGCTCTGGAGCTCTGGCTTTTATGTGTTTAACAGTTATCATTGAATAATATAATGTATTTGGAAATGTCTGCATTTCTGTATTGAAGATATTTAGATGATGATAGAATAGAGATATTAAAACTTAATGATTGCAAATTATACATTTCTTAAAATCAAAGAGAATTTTTATTTTTGTCCTGAGGCTGGTTGGTATTCATTCAACTGATTTTATCCGGTCACACTCGTCAACCCCCCAATCCGTTATCATTCATTTCTAACTCATGCTAAATATCAAAAACAACTTTCTCAATGTATTTCTCTCGGTTTCTGTCCACAGATTCAGCCAGGAGGGCTCAGACAACCGAGGTGAGCGGCCACTTCCCACTTCTCCGTTTGTTCCTTTCTGTCTCTCTGCATATGACCTCTGATAGGATCATAAACCATATCTGCTCTACTCCTTGTGACAGATGCCGTCCCCGTTCGGAGCGGGCCTAACCAACGAGAGGAAGATCGGCCACAGGAGGGTCGACGCCTCTGGAGAGACCACGTACAAGAAGGTGTAGACCTCTTCCTCTTTACTTGTCTTTTCTCTGTTTTTCGGTTGGCTTTGAGTCATGATTTCATCAAGTACTCTCCACCCACGCCTCACGCTGCTGTTCTCTTCCCTTCTCCACCTCCAGACCTCCTCCTCTGCCTTGAAAGGGGCCATCCAGCTGGGTATTGGCTACACCGTTGGCAACCTCAGCTCCAAGCCTGAGAGAGACGTGCTGATGCAGGACTTCTACGTGGTCGAAAGCATCTTCTTCCCCAAGTGCGTTTTGTATGCGTGTGATCACAAGTGTGTGGGAAGCGTCTTATGTAAAACTTCTGCGTCTTTTGCACTTTTGGTAACGACCCTGCCTTGCTCCACACAGCGAAGGCAGCAACCTCACGCCCGCCCACCACTACCTAGACTTCAGGTTTAAAACCTATGCTCCTATTGCCTTCCGCTACTTCAGAGAGCTGTTTGGGATCCGACCCGATGACTACCTGGTGAGACTTTGCATTTCTCTGATGACCCCCGGTGCCTTTAAAGAACATCTCCTTGATAACATGAACAAGGGAATTGTTTGCTGTCAAACAACATCATCCTGAATAATGCATACGCACACACCACAACATTCTTTGCGTCAGAACACCTATGATTAAACATTTGCTAGGACCTTCTTTCTTTTTCTGAAAACTGATCATGGAATGAAAAAGAAAGTACATGCAAAATTTATTTTTTGATTTTTGTTGTTTATTTTTCGTGTGTATTGGGTTTAAAATAACTGCTCAATACATGATTAAATATGACATAGTCAAAATAAATGCAACATAAGACAGCAACACACATTTATTTATTTTTATTTGTCAAATTAGAGTTCAGAGAAATCAGTGTTTTAACTTTGTAACCGATATCAGTGGGATATGTCACTGTATGATAAAAGTATATCAAACTTACAGCAGCTTAATGTGAGGGTCACATACGTGAGGGGGATGTGTGCACACACACATCCCCCCCTCCCACATGCGCTCACATGTATTGACATACAGTGAACTATGCTGCGTGTTTAAGCTCACTCTCTCCCTGTGCCAGAGGGAGATTAGAAGACTAAAGCCTCCTTTTTTAAACTCCCAAGTAGTGCAGCAGACAGTCAGGGAGTGGTGTGTGTCTGCATGTGTTTGTGTTGGTGGTGGGGTACCAGTGTTAATTGCATTGTGTGGACTGAGCCACAGAAAATAGAATTACTTGGTTACAAATTAGCAAAGCCAACAGGCACTTTCTCTCGTTTTTCAACTTAAGTCTCTTATTCTCATTTAAGTCTCTTATTGGCTGTGAGACGTCAGGTGTGAATTCCAACACCCTGGTGCTGCTGTTCACGTTGAGCTGACCATTGTGCAGTTTAATATTGTTCACTTCAGTTTAACGTCCTAATTTTCCCCTCTGCATTCAGCACAGACACAAAGCAATTGAAATCAGCATTACCACAGAAATCTTTAGAGTAACCCCCCAAAAAAGTATAGGTTTTACGGATGTTTGGGAATAAAAGTCAAATCGTGCCGCAGTTTACTCTCATAATCACAATCATCTCCTTACACGAGTAAAAACAAAGTTCAATTTTTGATGCTGATGAGCAATACTTTGTGTGGGGGTTGACATGTTGGTGTTTTGTTGGCTATTTGAAAGCTGTTTTCAGATACAACCTCTGCCGGAAATACTGACGTGTTAAACAACACCTCACAAATTACATTTAAAGACATTTTCAACATTATTTCTGCAGAGAAAGACAAGTTATGTCAAAAAGTAAAATTGCCTGACAGATTCTAATCTATATTCATTCCTCTATGTCCCTGCACCTTTTAGTATTCTCTGTGTAATGAGCCGTTGATCGAGTTGACGAATCCAGGAGCTAGTGGCTCCATATTTTACGTCACCCGTGATGATGAGTTTATCGTCAAAACCGTGCAGCACAAGGAGGCTGAGTTTCTACAGAAGCTGCTCCCTGGATACTATATGGTAAGTGTCTCTCTCATCGGCATCTTTTCAAATGCTTAACATTAATATTTATTTCAAACACATATTTCTGGAAACTAGTTATTTTAGATCTGTATTTACACTAGATGAAAGAAAATGTAAAATTACCATTCTGCACATATTGAAAAATGTAAAACCTTTTTGCCTCAAGTTTTACTCAGTACACAGTAGAAAATAGTATGCAGTCATAAGGCACACAGTAGATAGGAGGAGAGTAGTACAAATCTGAATAATGCAAAAATAGGTTGAGAGTTTAGAAGTACTTCATGGTAAATAATGTAATGATAGTGTGCTTGTGTACATGAGCACATGCTTAAGTGCAGTGCAGGGGCTGGAGCTTGTGCTCATCTTTATCCTCTTTACCCCTTGGTGTTGGCCTCAGTCAGCAGTGACGCCTGCAGGCGGCCCTGTAAGAGATAAGAGTAGAGAGCTGGAACCTGACTAAGACCTGGGCTAAGTACTTCATAACAGGTTAAGCATGCACAAAGCAGAGTCACAGTGCTGAGGGCTGAGGCCTGTTGGTGGACCACGCTGAGTGGCAGGTGCACGTTACTGGGGCTATAACACATAGACCAGGTGACTTGTGGCAAAACAATATTTCTTCATTTCTTGTCTCTTTTCCTTTGTCTTCTCCACCAACCTCTCTCCAGAACCTGAACCAGAATCCCCGGACCTTGCTGCCAAAGTTTTTTGGGCTCTACTGCGTCCAGTGTGGGGGGAAGAACATCAGAGTTGTGGTGATGAACAACATTTTACCACGCTCCGTACGCATGCACCTCAAGTTCGACCTGAAGGGCTCAACGTACAAGAGGCGAGCGTCCAAGAAGGAGAGAGAGAAGTCCAAACCTACTTTCAAAGACCTGGACTTTCTGTGCGACGTTCCTGACGGCCTCATTATGGACCAAGACACATACAATGCTCTGGTCAAAACGCTGCAGAGAGACTGTCTGGTGAGAGAGAGGGGGAGGTGGAGGGGGAGGAGTAGTAGAGAAGTAGAATTTATTTTATTTTACCCGTAAAGGATAAACAATCTAGATACTACATGGATGGACGGATGGATTTTTTTTTTTTTGATCTTATTAGATGAATTATAGAGCAAAAGGCAGAATAAAAGAGTAGATTATGTGGTTTATGTATTTCTAAAGCATATGTTAATTTTCACCATTGCCCCAGGCTGCAAAATTATAACATTTACATTAACTAGAATAGCAGTCAGTGGAGTACATGCCTCCATCAAGGCTCAGCAGTTCCCTTACGAAACCTTATTGTAATGACTTATATTCCATAAACAACACACACATTAAACGTGCTTAACTTTTCATTCATCAAGATCAATGAATTAATAGAATTTGAGGATAATGTTGAAAAACACCCTATCCTGCAATGTGAAGGAAGTGGAAAGAAAAACGATCTGGGTTCCTCCCTGATCTTAATCCTGACCAATTTTGAGTGGGTTCTTCTTTGGGTCTCTCCATAGCAATTCATGTAAATCACATCAGTAGTTTTTGTGTAATCCTGTTAAACAACAAACAAACATAACCTTCTTGGCAAACGTAAACGTGTTATTCTCTTGGAAGCTTGTTTTAAAGTGTTGCTCCCGTTGTGTTTGTCATTTGAGGTTCTGGAGAGTTTTAAGATCATGGACTACAGTTTGCTGCTCGGTGTCCACAATAAGACCCAAGCAGAGAGAGACTATCAGTCCCAGGGTTCGCCTCCGGCTGGGGGGGATGACAAGAAGCCGGCAGCCCAGAGAGCCCTGTACTCCACTGCTATGGAGTCTATACAGGGAGGCTCAACATGCAGGGACACACTGGACCATGACGACACGTGAGTTCTAATCTCACAAAGTTTATCCTCATCATCACATTTAACTGTTCATGCGATGGTAACGTTCTCCTCTCTGTCTGCAGCATGGGTGGCATTCCAGCAGTCGGTGGTAAGGGAGAGCGCCTCCTGCTGTTCATCGGGATTATTGATATTCTGCAGTCCTACAGGTGGGCAATAAAAAAGCATCAGTTGAAGGTCTTTCACAGTTTACCTTTGTAATATCAATAAATTAATACATAATTTAAATAAATGTGAATTTAAAGAGAAACTTTTCCATTTTCCCAAAGTGCAAAATGTCTGCAACTCGCTTCAAACATTTAAATTACTAATGGACACTTATTGACAACTAAGGAAACACAAATCCTCTCCTTGAGAATTGATATTTTCATTTAAAAAGACAGGGTCTGACCAGGTTCATATTTTAATGGCTATATATAAATGTTTTAAGTTACCTTCTTAGTCTGAGGTTTAAGTACTAATTCAAATTTATTTTGTATATTATTATTGGACATCTAAACACATTAAAAGACAAAATATATATTTCTCCATGGCTTCACACTGAGGATATGCTCGGGTTTAGCTGACAGGCTTGATGTGTCTACAAGGAAATATAAGAAGATGATGAGAGATCACAGGGAAACAGTTCATGTCTGACTTTGTTTAAACGGAGAAAAAACAGAACTGTGAAGTGAAAACATACAGAGGTGTGAGGGGTCGGTCACGAAATACAGTCTTTTAAAACAGATCTATATCTGATAAAGCAAGTAGGACGGCAGCCTCTGGTTCAGCCTCGGAGTTGCCAGGTAACCACAGTAGTCACTGGTTGAGCTAAATAATTGATTGTCTTGTCTGACAGACTGATTAAGAAACTGGAGCACTCCTGGAAGTCGCTCATCCATGATGGGGTGAGTAGCTTTCACACAACTGGTGTACTATACAAGCTAAACAAACCTCATGAAGTCTGACAAATCTAATGTTTTGCCACTTTTAGAAATGTTGGTCTCTTTCCGTCCACAGGACACAGTGTCGGTCCACAGACCTGCTTTCTATGCTGAGAGGTTCTACAAATTCTGCAGCACCGTTGTGTTCAAGAAGAGCAGCTGTGAGTCTGCAAAATGTGCACGACCCTTATACCTTTCTACATTCTTATGTTTGATGACAACATTGCAAATAGTATCCACATGAGAGTATATGTGTCTCCTGCTGCCACAGCATTGCGATCCTCTCCATCTAAGAGGGGCCGAGGGGCTCTCTCCATGTCCAAGTCCAGTGGACAGAGACCCTCAGTGAGCGACGAGAGGCAGGAGAACCTGGACAACCTGGAGAACCTGGATAACCTGGACAACCTGCGTGGAGCTCACAGCTTCCCAATGCTGGAGGACAACGGTAGGACTTCTAATTAACTCTTAGTCCACTGTGATTGAAAGACCTGAAGTACAATGAAGGGATTTAAGCACAGGGTTCAGGGTCTTCACTTTTCACTCCAAACAACACAAGAAGTTCTTTGTCTGACACTGTTAAGAGGCTTCAGTCTCCATCCCTTGACAAAATTTCATAGAAAAAAGATTAATAGTTTTTATGTAATACTCCTAAATAACAAAAAAGCAAAGGAAACAAACACTTTTACTTTCTTGGCGAAGGTAAAAGTGTAATTCTCTTGGAAGCAAATCTCACAAGGTTAAAGAAAATGGAAAAAGAGATTGTGATTCACATCCAGACCAATTTGAATGGGTTCTTTCCCTGAAGTAAATAACCTCCTTGACAGAGGTGAAGAGAGTTAGCGTGTCCTCAATTCCTTGTGTCTTTCTAAATTTAGCACGTTATTAGCTTCACTTTTGTGCAGTTGAGAGCTGCATTTTCTCTTTAAATGTCATGAAGCGACTCTTTAATCGATCCCTGAGGAGAAATAAGAGCAGCAGCGAAATAACAGAAACTGCAGTAGAATCAAATTAAAACTGAATCTAAACGAGTTGAGACTGGATAGACATATAATGTGATCCAAATGCAAAACGTAAAGAGTAACACCATTGACAGTAATTATCTGGGAAGTGTTGAACATCTAAATGGCAGTTTGCTTGAATTGTTATTGTTAATTTTTATCTTGTTCATTTTCATTGCATGCCGACGTGTCCTTGGGCAAGACACTGAACCCTGAACGGCCCCTTCTCATAGAGAAAGTGAATGGCAAAAACTGCACTGCAACTCGCTTTGAGTGGTGGTGCAGACAAGAAAAGCTCGGTACAAATACAGAGCTTTTACCATCCGTCTGGCACATGTCTTATCTTTTATCAAATGTTTTTTATCAAATGACAGGGAGAGAACCACCCTGCACTCCGCCGTCATTCGAAGACGCCACCACGGCGTCTATCGCGACCACGCTTTCTTCCAACAACTCCTTACCCACCACCCCCTTCGATACTCCGGAGCACCCACGCTACAGGAGGCAGCTGCACTCACCGAATGTGGTCAGGTGAGAATATGCAGCATCATATCTTATTCGTGATATTCTGCCGGGAAAATGTACAAATGTAAAACATGAGGGCAACATCAAACTTTGTGTTTTTTCAGGTCACAAAAAGAGGTGGTTGAGGTTCATGGGGAAAAGCAGGACACCATAACAGTGGAGGTGGAGTTAAGGTGAAAACACATACACAGGATTGTAGATCTCCAGAGCTGCCTGTGTGACAGTATTTTAACAGTGTTACTCGTTCTGCCTCATATAGTAAAATCCCCCAGAGCACGGAGCTCACCCAGATGACAGAGATGACCTCCCCCGGCCACCTGTCACTGGATCATCCGGCCGGCGCCTTCGCTCCCTCCACCCCTCCCTCTGTCAGTCCATCCGCAGCACATTCCTCCTCTACCCTTCCTCCTTGCTTCGTATCTTCCTCCTCCGCTGCCCAAGCCGCCGGGAGGTCCTCCTCCACCACGCTCTCCTCATCCATCTGTCCGTCCACCAAACCACTCACCTCTCCCACGGCGGCTCAGGCTTCCACTCCCTCTCCTCTGTTCTCTCACTCAACCGCACCATCCACACGTCCCACCTCGGCCAACGCCTCCACGCTCCCTCCCGCCTCGGCATTTACTCCCATCTGCCCTGCTTCTTCTTACTCCCCCGCCCAAAGCTCCTCTCACCCTCTCCCCTCGACACCTCCCTCCTCTCACCCTCTCCCCTCGACACCTCCCTCCTCTCACCCTCTCCCCTCGACACCTCCCTCCTCTGTCCCTCCGAGCCCCCAGGTGCCTCGGCGGGAGCCGCGCACGTCGTGCAATCAGCTGTCCTTGTCCAGCAGCCACAACTCTTTGGATGGAGAGGTGCAGGTGTCCGACATCTATTTTGTAAGTTTGCTCTCCTTCCATTTATTTTGGCGCCTTTCTTATGAAGAACTGTTTCAAAGAAGTGAAGTTAAAGGTGTAGTTTCAAAGTAGAAAACGAGGTATACATTATATCAATAATGGATGAGTCCACTTCCAGAGGGTAAAGGGTTTTCTTCTTCCTCTGTTTTCCTTTTGTCCACTGGGTCTCTTGCAGTGGAACAGTCAGGACAGCGTGGTAGAGTTGTGATGGTGAGGGCGTGGGATGTTTGTGTGTGTGTGTGTGTGTGTGTGTGTGAGTGTGTATGTGCGTGTGTGTGTGAGCGTTTATGTGCATGTGTGAGTGTGCATGTGCGTTTGTGAGCGTGCGTGTGAGTGTGTGTGTGTGTGTGTGTGTGTGTTGCGGTATGCACGTATTACGCGGTGCTCTCGTTCTCCAAAATGCTTTTGATCTGAGTTCATGCCTCTGGATGCACCAGCAAAACACTGGGGTTGTCTTTCCTTCCAGCATGATGCATTTCTATCTGTCAGTCTGCATTCAATTGCCTGTCACTGTCATGCACAGCTCTCCATTACTCTGTCTTTTGTATGACTTTCTGCTCATGCATTATTGCGTTTATTCTCCATTTCAACTTTCTTTCTTCCTCCCAACCTCTAATAATCGCTTCACATCATCCATTGTCGTTCTCCTTTGTTACTTGTGTAATATTTAAATTCCCTTTCTTTTCCTGCCCACACATTATCTCTGTGTTCATCCGTGTGTCTGTCCATCAGTACGCAGACGGCAGATACTGGGTGTACTCCCCAGTGCTTGGCCGTCGTAAGCTAAACTCTAGCTTGAGTTACAATGTAAGTCGCCACCAGGGTAGTGGGAGTCCTTTGTAATGCTGTGAGATGTTCCCATAGACGGAGGCATTTCTGGTGACTGTTTTGAACTGTCACGAGAAACAGATCCTCAGAAGGATTTAAAAATAAAAGCTACAGCGCATTATACATGACTTATTTACTGTCATGTGCAAAAAGAAGTACTGCATGTAAAAACTGCACCTTCCCATGCAGCCTCTCCATGCTTTTACAGGGAGCATGAATCTGCACAGAGCGCATTACATAAACTGGGAATGAAATGTCTGAGGATCTTGCCCTGCAGTTCGTCACCTGTTGTCGCTTGTATTGGCTTAGTGATCCCTCGAGGTTACGCCCCCTGGCACCCAGGTAGAACAGAGGAGCTGATCACTGTTGTCCGTGCTTGGCTACAATGAAATCTCCTCTGTCACGATGAAAATCCCCTGTTTATTAAAGCTGAACATGACAGTAGAGACAAGAAATCATAAGCACCCATTAAATTTAATTCTAATGTTACTGAACTCTGATGCACTTGACATTGAATCATTAAGGGAATTAAGGGTCTGATATAAAACTAAAATTAGACTTAAAATGCTGAGCTCCTTGTGGATCGTAGTCCCAGTTACCTGACTGAGAAAATATGATTCCACTGTCTTGGAAGTAAAGTTGCACTCATTAACTCAAATTTCTACCATTCAAACAGAGACTCTGCTGAGTTTCCTTGTTTCATCTAAATTAAATTGCGGTTTAAAATATAGGCCCATTTCTACAGACAAGAAGTGATTAGTATTTAAAACATAACAAATCATCCTCTGGACAGTAAGAATGAGTCACATACCGACTGACCGATCATATGAGATCACACAGTTCAGCTTTAATCAACTCAATGTTTTTATTAATATGTCTTTTCCAACTCACTCCTCTGCTCTCGTCCTCTGTCCCCCGCTGCTGCCCTCTGCTGGATGGATGTGACCACAGCAGACTCAGGAGGATCGGAGCTGGGTGTACTCTCCTCTGCACAGCTCAGCAACCAGAAGGGGCTCAGATGGGGAGAGTGAGACAGTGAGTGTGCATCTCACTCAGGAGTTACAGCTAATGCACAGAGCAGAGTGCACGTGTTTGCTTTGCCTCGTTCTTGTTATAATCTCCTGTTTCCCTCTCAGTAACTCAAGGTGAAGACGGCAGTGACAGGAGCTGAGAGGTTTAATAATAAAGGCGCCAGGACTCGATGAAGATTCGACCCCGGGTGGCCAAGCTGCACGCGGACACCCCGCTTCGCCAACTGTGACAGACTCGAAGGAATGAATTTAGAAGTATACAACAATACACAGACAAACAGTTATACAAATATTATGCAAGAAAACGTATTCATAAATCTTAAACTATCGATTCACAGACAATCTGACTGACATCAGGTGGAGAAATGAACAAGGGAAGATTTCTGTGGCTTCTTAGTCAGGTGGTGTTGTTGGTCCTGCTGTGGAGGTGTGTCGTGTCCACGAGTCACATGCACTGTGCCAGCTCTGGCTATGCAATACAGACGTACAGGACGGGATCTCGGTTCCTCTTTTTGACTGATTATGAGTTTATCCATGCTTTTATTTTCCATTAGGGGCATGTCGATGCTGTATATACTCTTAATTGTTTAGCACTTTATCGGTCATTTGAAATCATTTATGTTGGTTATTATGTGAAAAAAACTGACACTGAAATTGTCAATGATGTTGTGTGTCTGCACCGTGTTCTGTTTCTCCAGTGGTGTGTGGTGATCCACTTGATCTGACAGTGAATGGTTGTGTTTCAAAATGCCTTAACGACAAACTCGTTTTTTGATATTTCAGTCCCATCGTTTTAAAAGCAATCATTTAAAACTAAAAAAAACAGTAAATATATATACAAAAAGTATTATATTATGCATATAATATATAGCAGCCATGCATTTACACCTTATCAGGTTTAAAAAATGTACATCAAATGAGAGAGAAGAAAAAAAATCTAATTATCTTTTGTATATTGTGGAGAAAGTGTGTGTTGTGTGTGCTCAGGCACATGCATGTAAGTCTGTACGTGCCCTCATGTGTCAGTGTGTGCATGTGTGTGCATGCATGTGATACGTGATGGGGAGATTTTTCTGTCTTCCCTAATTGTCAAAATGTCAAAAGCTTAAATGTAACGTCCATTTAATGTTATGAACCGTGAAGGTCTGAAGCAGCTATGAGCATGTTGGCTGTGACATATCTGAGAAACTTCAAACAGGACGTGAACGACGCTGGATCAAACAAACTGAGCTTCTCTGTCCAGTTTAGTGAGAAACCACAGAAAACATGTTCCTCCTTCCATCCATCATACATGGTGATGCTTGGTGAAACCAACCTGCCCGTGTTCAAACTTCCTGTCTGTGTCGGTGAGCACTGCTGTAACTTATTACTGTATCATGTGAGTGTGCTGCCGCTAACCTGCCAGTTTGTGAGCGACAGTGTTTGTAGCTGATCACTGTGTAAAAGAAATAAAAGATTATATTGTGTAAAAAAAAATTGGCAGTAGATTTGAGTGTTTCCTTATTATTATTATTATGAGACGCACAACGCAAGCATCAGTGTTTTTTTGCATAATCAGCCACTAGATGGCACCATAATGTCCCACACAATACATTTCTCAGCATTGCCTCATATTAAATTGAATCCTTTATATTCAGTCTATGATTGAATCCCATGTTGCACTACTGGAAAAATTCAAAAACCTTAGTTGCACTGTAAAATGAAATTGCACGAAGACATCTGCCAGCCTGCTGAATGCCATAATTCACTTTAGTGTGTTCTTGATGGATCCCAACAGATTAAAGGCTCACCCTGCACATCGCTGTGACATTTAACACAAACAAACATAACGAGATGAAATCTTGATTGTTTTACTGGAGCTGGCCGTTTTTTTCTTTTTCTATATCTACAGAGGCTTTGCTGCTTAAAATAAACTGAAATAAAAAAGTTAAGGATCAATATGGCTTCAACCACAGCAGCCCAAGGGGATGTTAGCTCTCTCTCTCTCTCTCTCTCTCTCTCTCTCTCTCTCTCTCTCTCTCGCCCCCCTCTATATATACTCACATACATAAACCCATACATTCATACATGCCAAGAAAACATTACAGTGAGTCGTGTGTGTTCTCTATGTTGCACATACAAGTGTGGGTTCACATTGTTGTGTGTGTGTGGGTTACGCGTTGGACAGAGTTGTGAACACCACTCAGTGTGACTCAGTGTCAGTCATGTCAGGTCAGGATGGAATGTGGGATGTATCAGTAGCCACCTGTCCAATTGTCCCTCTCCCTACTTTTACCCTATTATAACTTCACACACACCACACATACAGACACACACAGACACACACACACACGTGCGCAGGCATATTTTGCTCTCTGACGTGAAGTTTCTCCTTCACCAGTTAATTGGTGAAACTGATGGATTGAGGCAAAGAAGATAATTATTAGAGAAGCCTGTTCTCAGCGCCACGGCCCTGCACTGTTGTCTAACACAAACCAGTGGCTGGTTTATCTTTGAATCAATCGTGCCACTACCATAAGAGCCCCAATTAGGTATTAATCACGGGAATAAAATAGTCTCACAAAAATATTTACTCTTCTTAGAATGATGCTTGATAACAGTAGCCAGTTTATTACTGACAATATTTTGCCATTTTTCAGATCTTTCAAAAAGTAACACACCAAAAGGCGTCGAGTTGTGAAGCTGGTTGTATAAGTAGGAAAACATATTTTTGTTTTTTGTCTTTTCACAGGATTTGTTGACAATAACCAAAATAGGGGATGGGCAGGGGACCCTCTCTGAGCGGAGTTTGTATGGTTAGCCAGCGTCCACTTGAGGCTGCTCTGGTTGTTTTTCACAGGGTCCAAACTCATGCACATCTGATTCATGTCTTTGTGCTGCTGCGGCTCCTCCCCCCAGCTGTGTCCGCCAAGTGCAGGCTGGGATCGGTCATCAGACACCTGTGACTTTGAATAGAGACAATATCGTCATGATTTTCATTAAAAACACACACACACATAGAGAACAAGCCAGATACAAATGACTACAAGGACAGAGTGCCCATTGTAAAAAGATTCGATGAATTTACAAAAAAATGGAAAAGCATCTGTAGCTCAGGTGAAATGAGGCGTCACAGAGCCGAGCTTTCATCTCCAGGAAACATACACAAATGTCTTTGTTCTTTCAAAGGGGAGCGGGGCGAAAGCCACAACAAACAGGGCAGGGTGTGTGTGTGTGTGTGTGTGTGTGTGTGTGTGTGAGTGGTGCAGGTATTACTCATGTTGTGGGGACCTGTTTACAGAGTTACATAATGGGGTCTTGTAGACTAATGGTAAATGGCTTTTCTATCCCTGATGAGCACTTCCAAGCTGTATTTGCCGTTCACCCACACGCTCGCATACAGCACTTTCTCTGGGGCGATTTTGGGGTTCAGTATCTTACCCAAACCAACCTAGTCAAGCTAAATGGGGAAGACTGGGATCAAACGGCAACCTTCTGGTTAGAGGATGACCGCTCTACCTCAGCCACAGCCGCCCTAAACTTTTCTTAATTATGGGGACAAAAATCAAGTCCCAATACTGTGAGTCATTACATTTTAAGGTGAAGAATAGTTTTTAATGTTAGGTTTAGTTTAAGATAAAGGTTAAGGGAAGGAAAGCAGTTAAAGTTGGAATCAGTCTCCAGGAACTTAATATCTATCTATATTTTTAAGCTTATTTTGGTTCAATTCCTTCAATGTGAGGACATTTTGACTTTCTTAGGACATTTTGGCTTGTCCTCACAAATTCTAAGAGTTGTTTGTGGGTCATGACTGGGTTTTAGTGTTAGAATGAGGTTAAGGTTTGTGTTGGTTCAGGTTAGGCCCTAACCTAAACCATCACAACTAAACGACCGTTAGGGTAAGAGGCTGGTGATGAATTATGCCAATGAGTGTCCTCCAAACTATAGAGAGACAAAGTGTGTCTGTGTGTGTGTGTGTGTGTGTGTGTGTGTGTGTGTGTTTGTGTGTGTGTGTGTGTGTGTGTGTGTGTGTGTGTGTGTGTGTGTGTGTGAAAAGAGAGATAGAAAGGGAGTGAGTGAGTGAGTGAGTGTGTGTGAGAGAGAGAGAGAGAGAGAGAGACAGAGAGTGAGAGAGAGAGAGAGATCAAAGCAGGGGGCATGTTTTTGAATCTCTGTGTGGGAAGTGTAGCCTCACCTACCCAGAATGCCTTGCCTCGCTCCTTACAGCCCACCAGAAGCTTTTAGGAGCATCACTCCTCTTTGCGGCGAGCCCTTTACAACGCCACCTCTTCATCACTCATCTCCAGCTTTTCTCAGAGAGTCTTGAATCAGTGACTTGATGTGAACTAGCTATCAATCTCTGCTCCGTCGCACACACACAACCTGCAGCTCCCACGCACAGTTTAACGTGTGCACTACAACCACTCCGGCACTGCAGCGTACTGAGCAAGAAGAAAATAGAAAGCAGAGTCTCGCGTGGATCTCGCTGTCGAAGACGACCACTAAGTTGGATCAGTGCCCATCCCCCACCCGACCGATCTCATGAAGGGATCGAAGCGTCTCTTTTTAACTCAGCATGAGAAGCTGCAAACAGATGTCTGTCAGTCCACACACAGCGAATGTCATGCCCTCTCACACGCAGATGAAAAGCCGCGAAAGTCTCTGTGCTGCCCTGTCAGTGTCTTAAGGCAGTGTTTATCTTTGGCAGGCCGAAGAAAACAAAGCCATCGATTTCTAATCCTAATCCCCCTCTACCGCTTCTCTCCTATTGATCATCTATCCATCCTTAATGAAATGGAGGCAGAGAGCAATGGAGGGCTGATGAAGGACATAACTTTCCCTTTTCCCCCCGACTTGCCATCTCTCATTTCAATCGGCCTCGCTCTCGCTCACGGGGCTCTCGCTCACTTCGGTTTCTGCTGGAATGGAAAATAAATGCAGCTCCGGTGCTTTTGTAGAAGTTCATCAAACCTGGAGGCTGACGGAGTCGTGGAGGTTCGACTAAATATTGAAATTGAATGACAAGGATGAATGCACTTAACACACAGGAGCACATCTCTGCTTACACAGTGAGAGGAGATTGAGTTTCACTACCAACAGCAGTAATAGTGTTTTTTTTCTGTGTGGCGCTGGTACTTTCACATGTTTATGTCTGATATACCTTGGTTTAATTCATTGGAGTTGGTTGGATGTTCTTCGGGTCAGTTTTAGAAGTTTGCCCTATTCACTAATAAGGTGGAGGTGGGGTTTATGGCCTTTGCTGCAGCCAGCCACCAGGGGGCGATTAAGACTATTTGGCTTTACTTTTGGTAGGTGTCATCTTTATAAGTCAATGGATTTAACAGATATGGGATGTCTATGGATATGTGTCTTATATTTGGCTCATACGACATCATCAGAAACCAGCCAATGAGCAGTGGTTGAAAGATCCTCTAACACAATCATGTTAAAGGATCTTTAGTAAGTTACAGAACTTTATTAAGTTTATAAACACCAGAAGTCACAAAGTTAACTAGAGAATGTTTTTTTAAATATTCTATTTGACGAAAGGTTGGAGAGACGACGATCCTTTGTGTTAAAATGCAGACATTGCAATAACCTCAAAAAAGTACTAAACCTGTTTGAAGCTGCTCCACTTTAGAAAAGGTGAAACTTCCACCTATAATATGAAAGGTGTCCCCTGCAGTGACAAACCCACAAACCAGCTCTGTGAAGTGTCTCAGCATTTTTAAGTTCACTGTTTGCAAACTTTTTGAGTTAAAAGTGAATATTGGACTTTTACCTACAACTGACAAGTAGAGTTTCTATTGAGGCGGATGTGATATAAATCCACATATATTATATTTCCATAGGGTTAGGGTTACGTAGCTATGGACGACTGGTTTCTCGTTCTAATCTTCTTAGCGAGCGTGTGTCTGACTTGTGTCTAATGAAGACAAGTTACTAACTAGAAGAATCAATAAATAAAGAGTGAAATACAAAAAACTGATTCCTGATGGAAACATGTCGACTGACCGTGACCTCTGTATTGAATAAAAGTGTAAAGACCAAGACTGAATCTGGACACAACGTTTAACGTCGGTGACGAGAGGCTTTTGAACACCTGCTGTTGATGTGGGCCATCTTGAGATGGTATTCCTGTTGTTTGTGCACAGACTTGTAGGATTAATGTTAATCACACTGGTATTCCCTTGGGGCTCACGGGTAAACAATCAATTGGATGTGGGAGGTCCGTGGGCCACACCCACTCACATTCCTCGAGTCACCTCTGAGACCAGCTAGCAAAAAGCAGCACAAGCAAAAATATGGGAAAAAAGAGGGACTGACCAGATCATAGGAGTGTGGCACTGAAAAAGCTTTCAGTGAAATTAAACTAAGTCTCTTTTTATCAAAACATTGCTTTGCTTGCAGACATTTGAGAAAATTTGATGTTTTTTTGAATATATAATGCATGCCACCGCAAAAATGGCCACCTGGGGATGTTTCAGCCTAAGTGTGCGATAATGGCTGCAGCGAAAGTCATTAATAGCAGGCTAATGTGTGTCAGATGCTACCTGTCCAGCAGCAGCAGCAGCAGCAGGGGAGAGAGAGCCAGGACACGAGTGACTGGCCAGCATAATGAGAGGGACATGGCCTGCCAACTTGTGCAGCTGCTTCTCCAGTGGGACGAAGTGTGTGTGTGTGTGTGTGTGTGTGTGTGTGTGTGTGTGTGTGTGCAGATATGCCTCTTCTAATTTTCCAATGCTCTCCTCCTAATTCCCTCCATGTATTTCTCCTCTGCAGCATCACACACATACGGCCTCACACACACACATGCAGACAATCTCATCGGGGTTACCGTGGGAATGCCTGTGGCATAATGTCAGTCGCTGAGGTGATGCCTCTAATCCTGAAACAAATCTGGACTTTGTGTTGTGTGTTTGCGGCTGTGTGTGAGTGAGCGTGCCCGTGTATAAAGCTCAATCTCACAGCCATTAGATTCCGGCTGGCCGCGCAGCAAAGACTCCCCGCTGCCACTCCCACATGGAAGAGCGGGCAGGATTAGCCGGCTCTATACTCGCACTTATCTGGGGACAAAACCACACAATCCCCTCCCACTGAGACACAGAGACAGAAAGATTTGATTTGATCTGCCCTCCTCAATAGAACAAGAGTGTCTTTTAGGGTTAAATTACTACTGCTCACTCTACCATCGGTCAATGTGCATTCCGCCTTAAACTGTGTCGTTTTTATCCCGAGGATCGATCTCCTTTGTCACGATTTGGAACACCTACAGGCCTCGTTCTGTGGGGATGAATGCAAATGGGTTGTCCATTTGTGACGCCGAGTCGAGGACTATATCACAAGTGTCTGGTTGTGAAAATGTGCTGCTGCTAAATGGAGGGTATCAGAGCTCTTTGCTCTTTACATTACCGAATCTAACATCCATTAAAGCCTGCAGCACGGCAGAGCTTTGGTAAACAAACCCGATGCACAACAGGGAGAAAATCTGTGTCTGTGTATTAATCTTTTCAGTCTACATGTTTTTGTGATTTCAGCTAAATGCTAATGTCATCATCTCGATGGTGACATGTTTAGCTGGTACATTGGCCTCAGATGAACTTTGTTGTGCTTATTGAGAATATCGACAAAGCACATGCTAATAAATCACCATTTCCTATAACCTCAATGACTGTTGCTAATAAGCGGAGACTGATGTACCCAGATAGCAAAATTATTCTTCCGAGTACTTCTGTTATTGCATAAATCTCCTCTGGAATTAGCCCTGATGAGGAAATATATGTGTCAGATTTGAACCCGGCAAAAAGAGAGTTCATTTTGGCTTCCTGTTTTGCAGCTCAAAAAAACAAAATATTGGACAAGTTCTGTTTTTCACTGAATAGTTAACAAGACTAAACTAAAAAGCCAAAAAACGTATGGCTCATGGTGGCGCTACATGCAAAGCCAGGGAACAGTCAGTTGGAGTTATCCTCTGGGGACCGATGCCAGACAAGTTGTGCATAGCCTATGTCTTGATAGGTCTGGACATTTCCTGGAGTTTGCACATATGAACAACTCAGTAAGAAGTTGTCTGGCAGAGGCGCATTCGCAACAACAGGAAAATGAGGAATGGTGTCTGGGCAAGCAGGACATATTATATATATATATACTTATTGTTTTGTTTTTTCTGTTTGTGTCCCTTTCCGTGTTAATAGGGTTAGACCACATAGGTGAAGCCGAAACAGTCAATATTTTGTTTCTCGGTTTCGGAGTTCCCTACGCGTTTTAGCCCTTAAAGTATTTCTTACAGAAACAGATATTTTTTTTTCTTTTCCAGTAGACTTAAGTGTGTGTGAGGCATCATCACAAAAGGCAACCTGATGGTGTCAGTGTCTCATTATTTGACAGAAGCTTTCAAGTTTCATTGCCCCCAAGCCAAGTCGACTCTTTCCACTTTCTGTCTCTTACCGGAAAGCCTCTGCCTCATTAACCACCATCAGCATTTTGTTTGCTCTGTATAATTTGGATGTATTGGGAGGGAGGAAGTGGGTGGTACGTGTGTGTATGTGTATAAGCGCTGTGCATTCACTTGTGCGTTGTGTGTGTGTGTGTGTTTGCAGGCAACTCTCATTAGGCTGGAAAAACATTGACATTTTTGCCAGAATCGAGGTCTCATCTTCTCTTCCCTTATATATCAAAGGCTTCCTCCAATCAACTCCCCAGTATTTGTGTAAATGTGTGTATCTGGTGGTGCTGTGTTAGACAGATGTTTGCTGATTTGACAAGTTTGTGCTGCAAACTCAGCCCAATTTAGTCGATAAAAAACATGATGCCATACAGACACGTGAAGTGACAGCCCACTCTTAATATTCTCTCCTTTAAATTCAAGCTGGCTTTCTCCCCTCAGTTTTTCTCTCTCCTATTCTTCTTTCCCTCTGTGTGTTGGTCCTCTTTCACACTCACACACATGCACAACACACACTGGGTGTTCTTCTGGAGTTGTCTTCCTTGTTTCAGGAGTCTCTGACTAAGTCCCAACTTTCACAGAGGACATTTTCTTCTGCCAATTCAGAAATGACAAACATTAAGCGCTCGGAGATCCACTTGATTCTCGGACTAATTATAATGTATGGCATCCATTGAATACATTAGAATGCAAATGTTGTGTTCAAAGAAAGTGAAACCCTGCATAAATAGATTTTGGCATTTATTGCGATGCAATATGGTGATCATTACAATATCTCCTCAGTGTATCTATTATACAATGTACAAACTAGATTAAAAAAATACCATAAATAAACAAAATGCTTCATGTAGCTAATTCTCAGCATCAAACAAGAGACATGAACATAGACACAGATAGACCACACTAATCTAAAGGACTAATTCCACAGAAATAATAATTCATACAGATAAAACAAGAAATGAATAAAAAAACACAAGCAAATCACATAGTTTGTTAGTAGGATCCTCCAGCATGAAACTGGTAAGAGCTTGTAATGGTACATTCTGTCTGGCTCCTCCCCCTCCCTCTCTGGTAACTTTGCATATTCAGAATATTCAAAGATCGCTGGCGCCTTGACGAGGGAGTTTCCATGTTGTGTGGAATTCACGCGACACACACACACAAACACACTCACGCAAACATACGAGCAAACACGAAACACATTTTTATTCAAGTCAAGCCCAAAGCAGCGAAATAAAAAAGTTGGAAGCCATTCTGCTTATGCACATATCAGCCTTCACAAAACGGATCATAAAAGAATCAGAAACAGAGTTGGATTAGAGGATGAGGCTTCAGTCTAAGCTCTCAGTAGCTCAATATTATCTGTGGCCGCGTCCATGTTTTTTTTTGTTTTTTTTTTAGAAAACTCCACAGGATGGAAGTTCACAAAAGTGCTGCTTTTCTCTTCTCGTTTTCTTCTTCTTACTTCGGATTTTGTTCACTTCAATCCACTCCTTGTATTTCCTCTGGTGAAAGGTCTCTCTAAAGTGCATGAATGAGGTAAATGAAATTCTTCTCGTAACAGGTCTTTATCAGTTCTGCAATTCAGACGGGAACCATTGTGTGTTGCATGTGCTGCATCTGAGACAGCATTTCTTGTTGCACACTGGCAATTAGTCTGTCCTGGTGTGATGGTGTGATTATTCCCAGTCTGTCCATCTCCCTGTTGGTGCAAAGACAAAGATACTCATTCAGACGCATGAAGCTACGATTTGTCTTCTATAAAGGAAGAGGCAGTGCAGGATTTTATGCCTCAATGATAACAGCTGGAGGAATAATGATTTTAGTTTTTTAGGGTTTTACCTATTTTCATGAATGTGATATTTATGAAACACCTAAAAAAAATGTCATCATTTGGCACAAACATTTGCTTGGGCACATTGATGAAATACATAGATACATTGGTTGGCAAGGGTCAAAGGGCAAGGTCACTATGACTCTCAGTTCAGGGAGTGATTCCTTCAGAGGCTGCATTTGAAGACAGATTGCATCACAGAGGCGCTGCTTGGCTGTCACAAAGGCTCCTTAAAATGCTTCCTTTCATCCGGGGAAACAAACTACATGTGTTCAGCTCTTTTGCTCGGGCAACAGCGTTAAGAGCTGGATGAGCTGGTGACGCAGATCATGGAAAACCTCTATAGACCAGACCGTGTCTCAGTTTCGTTCGGCCTTCACCCTCCACATGGCCCACGAAGACTGCGTCCTATTGTGTCATGTCGTATAGTGTCATGTCGTTCTGTGTCATGTCGTATTGTGTCATGTCGTATTGTGTCATGTCGTATTGTATCATATCTAACGTAAAGTTTCTCATCGTATCGTGATGTTTAATTGGAAAAAATGGTGAAGTGGTGACAAAGGTCAATTTCCCTTTGACATCACAATGTTCTGCAGAAACATCTTTCTGGCTTTTACTTGAATCCACTCGAGAAAAGAAGAAGACATTATCACCATGTTACCTGTAAGGTAACTGGCTGGCTGAGACACCCATCAGGGGATATTTTATTTTCTTCTTGTCCTGATCATTTTCATTTAACACAACAACCACAACTGATGTTCCATTTATTTGTCAGACATGTTGATGAAAGAGATTTAAATGTTTCCCTACATAAACAAGAGCTTCCTGGGCTTCAGTTCCTGCTCAGTGACTCATCTGAACCACTGTTTAACCTCTTCTCTATTAATAGCCAACCCTGTATAACAATCAAGCTATAACCATAATATCAAGTTGTCTGTGCAGCCACAGCCTGATATAGTTTCTGCCATTGTGCTTCCTGTCAAGCTTCTTCCTGTTAGAAGGGAGTTGTTTCTCTCCACTGTTGTTTATCGAGGGAGCTGTTGAGGTTTCTCTTAAGATCTCTTACTATCTAAATTACTTCAAGATTGAGATTTTAATGTATGTGATTTGGTTCTATATAAATACAATTGAATTGAATTGCTGTAAACCACTGTTGTCTTTCAGATCTGTTTAAGCACATAGAAGAGAGTGGTAAGATAGGAAGTTAATATTAGAAGACAGGTCCCTGAACATGCTGAGTAACATGAGAATACAGTTCCAGTGTACATACACATAACACTCTTAAGAGCACTATTCATCGTAGTGGAGGAATATGTTGTCCATGTACAGAGCGCTTTTATGAGTATTTAAGTGTGAGTTGTATGACACAGAGGAATAAGCTATATCAGACCATTCAGTTGAAAGATGCATTAAATAAAAATAAATTTGACATCAGGGAGATGCTCACGTTTCTCAGCACGTAGGTAACTCTCACTATACAGGAGCTTCATGTGGAATCTGTAAATGTGCTGGATTATCAAACACTGACTCGTCAAACACACACCTTTGTGATGTGGGAATTGTTTTTACATTCTGCTTGTTGACAATCCAACAAACAAACCTGCCGATAATAGAAGTGTCTGGAATATTTCTCCTCCCGATCAGTTTAGTTGAATCAGTACAACGGAGAGCAATGCCATGAATTTCCTTCAAGGTGAGTCCGTCCAAAACGGTTCGGTTGGGGCAATATTTCACAGAAACAAGTGTATGACAAATAACTCTGTCAAATCTCTAAAGGTGAATGTTTAATTAATATGGGTTAATAAAACATACAAAAGTCACTTCTTGCCAGAAGTGACTTTTTTCTTGCCAGAAGTTACTTTTGAGTACTAAAAGCTATATGTACTAGTTCCTAGATTTTTCCTGGAGCTATTGACTCCTCTCCCATTGCCAGTAGATTTTAAACTGAGAATCTCTCTCTCCTCGCTTTCTGGCTGGTGTCGCATGTTGCACAATCCAAAGACGAGAAATCCCTAATCCACGTTGTTGCCAAGATGTAAAAAATAATTAGAACACAACTGTTTATGGCTTTTAAGACGCCAACGCCAGGAAGTTCAATGCCGTTTTGAAGGCTGCGCAGACAAAGTTTGGTGACATGTGTCTAGACTGAGAGAGCCGATAAAGATAAATGTGGACTGCGTACTCATTTGACCTTGAGTGAATGCTGACTGTGTCCGTTCTCATTGCAGACGAAAGCCAGATGTTAGTCGCTCTTTGACCAGTGGAAAAGGGACTTTACTGTGTGTAGTTTAATGCTACAGAGCAGGCAGTGTTAGTGTTTAATGAGGACGAAATGAATTTCATCCATTCTGCGTAAATTCTTCAGTTTTGTTTTTTGGTTTGAGTGTGAATGGGGCGCAAAGGTAGAAATCCTGTTTTGAGTTTCTTTTTTTGGCAGCAAGAAATGTGATGATTAAAAAAACGACTCTCACTTTAATCCATTTCTCACATGAGGGTACACTTACTGGTGTGTGAGAGCCAGAAGACTGTCGATGCTGGTGTATCCCGCTGCTGCCAGTGTGTCTGTGTACCTCTCCAACCCTGCGGACTGCAGCCACTCACAAACCGACCACTCCGGCACACACACTTCTGGCACCACTGACACACACACCTCTGAAGCCATCCCTGACTCCAGCATGGTGGGTGTAGGTCTGTAAACGCAGAGAAAGAGAAGAGGAGGCAGGTTGGTGGAGGCAGAGTTTATGAATAGTGCGAAATCAAAGTGAAATAGTGTTGATTATATGTTTCAAAACATGTCGGTGAGGGTGTGAGAACATTTTAAGGGTCCCTATAGAAATACACATGTATTGGTCCCTGCATACTGCTTTAAATGTCTGTGCCTACGTGTACACACCTGTCCCCTCCTGTCCGACGCAGAGTCCCGGGGTTACGGATGAGTTTATCCAGCATGTTGAGTATCTGGCTGAAGGTGGGTCGCTCGGCTCGGTCTCTCTCCCAGCAGTCCAGCATGAGCTGGTGCATCACCACGGGACAGTCCATGGGAGCTGGCAGCCGGTAGCCCTCCTCTATCGCTTTAATCACCTACAGGACAGGTAGAGGTGGAGGATGAATGTTTTTATCAGGTTGAATCCAAAAGAAAGAGTTTCATAATCAAGACTAAAGAAACTACAGCTCTATGAGGTTGTAAAAGTGCAACATGTTGCATGTAATTCTAATGCAAGTGTGCCAGTATTTTCATGGTGACAATGCTAACATGATGATGTTTAGCAATATAGTGTATTATATGAGGGTGTTTGCACTAAAAACAGAACTTTGCATGGCTTTCCTCTTGCAGATGCACCTCTATTTGACATGGCAGTTCTTCCCAATCATGTGCACAACAGCATCCTGTTTTTTTCAGTTATCATGTGAATAAATCAATTGAAAACCACTTTGAGGTTTTTATATGAGAAAAGACGAGTAGCTCATTAAAACTGCTTTAAAACACAACTGCTGAATAAATAAAAAGAAGAGATAATATTTATATTTTAAAAGCTTCATTATTTTTTGGTTTTCACAGATCTTTCTGGAGCTGTCTCGTCGCCATCTGCAATTTATTCTAATATATTTGAAGCTTTGAGCAGCTCCTGTATCTCTTGTGTGCAATGCATTGTGGGCCCATCCTTAACATAAATAACACACTCAGAAATAATGCACCTTTGGTCAAGTCTAAAATGGAAATGCGACATTAAACTCTGCTGTGGATGTAACTGGATCCCCGAGGAGTTACATGTAGGTTCAAGGATGCTTACACAAACTTATGGTTGGTTGTGAGGTCAATCAAAAAAAACAGAGAAAATGAAATGCAGCTCAGTGTGTATTAATTTGCTGCTATATACAAGTAATTCAAAAATATGCTGGATAAAATGTCTCATCAGTAAATTTCTCTGAAACTGCATAAGCTGAGAAGATGACATCAATCATCTTTGAAAATGTCCATATGCCAGACTGGTCTCTGTGACCTCCTCAAACTTAACAAGCTTTGAGCTCAAAGTGATGCAAATTTGCTTTGAAACAGCATTTTTCTCTCAAACTCTCCGAAACTCTTCAGAACTGATCACCCCAAAAATGTATAAAGTGTGCTTGAGCGTCGCTGAGGGATAATTCTAAGCAGCCATTTCTTGTCAACTTTGTATAAAGTTTAAGTTTTTATCTTCAATAAAAATGTCCTGTGACTGGTGGAAAGCATTATTTCTGCTGTTCGGATTATTTAAAGGCAAAATTTGCAGAGGTTGAAGACACAGGGTCAGAAAACAGCACGTCACACAGAGGGCAGTTTATTTTCCCCAGAAGTCGTCTCTATAAATATCCTAGAGACGGAGAGCCGGTTTCATTCATCCATTTGATAAACATGCTTATTTAAAATCCAATTTGAGGAGTGTAAAAAAGTAAAGGTTTAATTTGACTTCTCTAGAAAGTGGGAGCAAATAGATTATTTATAGGGAAACCTTAATTAAATAATGGGAGAACTGTGACTGATGTTACTGTTTGTCACTGAATCCAGAGCTATTAACTGTTGTTTAGACAGGAAACTTGAAAAGACACTTATCAACATGACTTTATTATTTTTTGATAATCTACCATTTCACTTCTGATAATATTTAACTCATCAATTTCACTGCTTATAATTAATCCAAGTCTCGACAGCAGAGTATCATACAGATGCATGATTGATTTTGTATGAAACAGGTTTGATAAACAAACTGGTGGAGGTAATAACAACGCAGATGATCCAGCGGTTTCATTTGATCGTACCTTTAAGTAAACATCTCATTTCAGGAACTAGCTCACTCTTTTGTAGGTGAGTGGTCTAATAGGTTGGACGATATAAAGATTACTCACATCCTGGTTGTTCATGTCCCAGTAGGGTCTCTCTCCATATGAGACCACCTCCCACATGACGATACCGTAACTCCACACATCGCTGGCTGTGGTGAACTTCCTGAACGCTATCGCCTCTGGGGCCGTCCACCTGATGGGGATCTTCCCTCCAGGGGAAAGGTAAGTCCCAGTGGCCTCCTACAACAGCAGCATAAGTCATAACCGGGTCAGGGACTGAGAGAATTTGTTGATTCCATCATTTAAAAATAAACATTGTTGAATGAAAGACATACTGGCACATGAATGGCATATAAATATTCAATTAATGCACATGTACAGCACATGCCAACATTAGTTTAAGTTTATTTATGCTGTGTGTCTCACCCTTGTAGTGTAGGCAGCCTCTGGGTCGTCCTCCAGAACCCGACTGAGGCCAAAGTCCGACACCTTACACACCAGGTTGCTGTTGACCAGGATGTTCCGAGCTGCCAGGTCTCTGTGAACGTAGCTCATGTCTGACAGGTACTTCATACCGGAGGCGATACCGCGCAGCATGCCGACCAGCTGGATCACCGTGAACTGGCCGTCATGTTTCTGAGATGTTTACACGACAGAGACTTTTCTTTACATTTTCAGTTCACCGGAATAACGTCACAGACAATTACAGAATAATAAACTGTGCTTACGCGAAGAAAGGCATCCAGGGATCCATTCTCCATGTACTCTGTGATGATCATCAACGGCTTGCCTAAGTGGGAAAGGAGTTTGAAACATTAGGCTGAATTCAAACCTGCACATTTATTATCAACACACAACTACCACTCACATCTGGTGATGACGCCCTCCAGCCTGATGATGTTCGGATGGTCAAACTGTCCCATGATGGAGGCCTCGGACAGGAAGTCCCTCCTCTGTCTGTCAGTGTAGCCCGCCTTCAGACTCTTGATGGCCACGTAGATCTCCCTCTTTCCCTGCACACGCAGCCGGCCGCTGCACACCTCCCCAAACTCTCCTACACACACAGAGCAAACAGCAAAGTCAGCGCCAAGTCGGCATGTGTGTGTGTGTGGGTTTGCATGAGCTTGTGCAAGCGATATGATCAGACTCACCCATGCCAATAACCCTCTCAATGTGAATACTGCTAACATCGATCTCCTTGGCGAACTCGTGGATGGCCTGATCGGGGTCCTCATAGGTGAACGGGTCCACGTAGATCTTCACCCCTGGAAAATGGAAGGGAGGAAGCGAGGGACGAGAGGAAGGTGTGCAGAGGAGGGTGACAAATATGAGTTGTGTAACGGCTGCATATGTTATGTAAATGTGTTTGGCAGTGTGTGTATACGAAGTGCAGAGAGACGGAGGAGAAAAAGAGCATCCATCTGTCTCTCTGTTGTTTTGACAGTGTGTGTGTGTGTGTGTGTGTGTGTGTGTGTGTGTGCAATGTGTCTACCTGGGTTAAGATGTTTCTCCTCCTCTGAGTCCTGCCTTGTTTTGCTGTACTTGCTCCTCCTGATGAGACGTAAAAAAAATAATGGACATTAAACACACCGACAGAAATGACAAGCAAGATCTTCCCTGTCACTTTCTCTTCACTTCATGTTTTTTACAGTTGGGTGAACTGATAAAGAGACAGTCACTGTGCGACGCATCGCTTTTAATTTGGTTTCTCTTCCTGCAGTGGCGCACTTTCATTCACTGGGCTTTCCAGGGTTCACCTCGATGAAATGAATGAGAACAGAGAGCCACGGGCTGCGGGCTGCGGGAGAGACAGCGAGCGAGCAGATGAAAGCATTTAAGGCAGAGAGGGAGGAGGGGCGCCGCCTCGGGTAGCACAAGATAAAAGCTGTTTTCCATTAAACAAAGAAACTGTCAAAAACACCTTTGTGGCTGAGCAGGTGTATGTGTGTGTGTACGTGTGTGTGTGGGGGTTGTGGACGTGCATGCACTCGCACAAGCTACTGTGCGAGACTGTGCACGCGAGGGGAAGCTGACACACAAGCTGCGCTGGTGAAGAGACAGTAATGACAAGTCAGGGACAAAGGGATTATCACTGTCTCCACTCTAATCCCCTTTAGAAGCTCCAGGTAACGCACACACACACACATTATTTCGGCGCTCAAAACTAGGAGAGCTGTTTGTGTCTGTGGGTGTGTGTGGTGTGTGTGTGTCTGTGTGTGTGTATGTGTTTTTGTGTGCATTAAGTCAGTTTGGTCAAAGCAGTGGTCAAGGCAGAGGCGGCACTGATGGGAAACTTCAAGCCGACCTAACAAGCAGATAGGGCAGCACGCTTTCCAGGATGCCTTTAAGTGTGTATTTGTGTGTGTGTGTGGGTGTGTGTGTGTGTGTGTGTGTGTGTGTGTGTGTGTGTGTGTGTGTGTGTGTGTGTGTGTGTGTGTGTGTGTACATGTGTGCGTGTGCGTGTGCGTGCATGTGTGTACCTGCGGCTAATGATGAAGACAGCTGCAGATATCAGCAGTAAAATCCCAACCCCGCTGACAGACAGCAGCAGGAAGGCTGAGTTAACTCCTTCTCCAATCAGAGGGAAGGGATCTAACGGGGGAAGGACACAAAAGTCACCCGCCAGAAAGTTAGAACTTCATCATGGTAATAAAAGTTGTGTGCGCGCTCTTCAAGTTCTGAACATCATTGTCACAATACCTGAATTGGTGGAGAACTCGAACGGAGCGCTGAACTCTCCGTACCCGGCCGCTGTGCGGGCACGCACATGGAACACGTACACCGTGAGGGGGTTGAGACCCGTGACGTCCACGCCGCGAGCGAAGGTCCTAATTATGCGGTAGGACCTCTCTCTCTGATCCTGATTAGGGGACAGAAAAGAGGGGTCAATTTCCATTCGCTGACAAGAAATCTATCTTCATCATCAGCGATACACAAACAGCGGGGCCGCATATTGACATTCCCGAGAGCTGCCCGAGCTGCATTAACCTGCAGGCGGCTCACCTTTTCATAGAACTTGACCTCGTATTCCAGGATGACCCCGTTAGGCCGGTCTGGCTGTTGCCACGACAACGACAAACTGTGCCTGGTGACATCGATGACGAGGATGGATGACATCGGAGAGGGAGCTGAGCGGGAGAGAGAGAGATGGAAAGAGATAATTCAGGCACAATGGTGTGACTTTCTATAATGAAATACTGGATGTTCTGTGATAGTAACGTCTCTAATCATTTCACAGGCCTGCACACAGCCCTAAGGTATGTACGCTGTCTGTGTGTCAACAGGCCCGTTGACCCTGTGCACCTGAGAGCTGACCCAAATCCCATTTCTGCCTATTCCACAGGGACGAGACCTATCCTCCACTCTCTCTCCTCTTACATCCCTCCATTGTCGGGGCCTTTGTGGAGTTTGTCCTCCTTTGTGGCTGTTCACATGATACCGGGGCCATATGGCGGCGCAGGTCGGACGTGACACATCCCAGACACGCTCTCGTGCTGTGCACACACAGCCAAGTTATTTCCCGTGGGGGGACAACTGGGAACCGGGCAGGTGTGCTACTTTCTAAAACGCCAGCATAAAGTCTTAAACCAATGACAGTTGAGATGTAACAGCGCGCAACAAAAGGAAAGCAAACTAATGGAGAGCATGTGTGAGGGAACGCCACGGAGCAGCTGACACCCTCTCAACTAAAATGAAACACGTCATAAAACCGGGGTGATTTTTCAAACACTTCCCCGGTCAAGAGCTGACGCAAGGAAAATCCCACAGTTAGATTAACTGAGGTTTTTATTTGTCAAACAGTTTCCTCTAGGACTTCAGGCAGCCCTGTCTGTTTGTATTTAAGTCAGCGATTTACATTTCCAAGAATGCTTTCTTACATCCACTTGAGAACACCCCTACAATTAATTGAGCGGTTGTTAAGTGTAGGAGGACAGAGTAATAACTATGGCAACTGTGACAGTGATAGTTAGAGCAAGCTTTTCCAGTTGAGAGAGAGAGAGGGCGAGGGAAGTGTCTTGTAGTTGTGTTACATGCTGATGCTAATGGAGAATAATCTCTACCTGTTCCATGATGGATGTGTCCTTTGTGTGTGTTCGACGTTGGATTTATTCTGTGATGATCCATTGTAGTATTATACTGTATCATCAATGCAAATCTTAAGCAAATGTATTGGTTATATATATAACCGTTCTCCCTATCGGCTTCACACTTGGCACGTGTATTTTGAAAGGCCAGAGGAAGTGCTGTGTTCAATTTGGTGCGATTTGGTCACGTGATATGTTCAATGTTAATAAGCTTGGAAAAAAACGGGCCACCAGCAGTCTGTGGTAACAGAATGAACCTCCAGAGACTGTGAACACAATAGGGTCCAGACTTTCTCTGGAGTTGGTCTTTCACACATGAACAATGCAGCAGAAGATTCTCCGGTTCAAATGTGTTCACAACACAACACGTGTTCAGAGCAGCATGCAGGACATTACGTATAAACTCCCCGGCAGAGATCAAGTGTTTTTGTTAACAGGACACCAACAATTGCATCGGACCTCATCAACAAAACTCTGAAGACATCTTTGTCTGCGTCTTCTATGTGTATGGTAGTACTTTTTCATACAGAGATATTTGTATTCTCTTTATTTACTTTTTAGGTTTTGCAAACTGTGAATTTTTTAGAGCTAATTTAGTTCGTAAGCTTTATAATCTTTTCTGGACGAATCATGCAGTGATTTTAAGCTTTAAAATATATATAGTCTATATTAGAGTAAAATATATCAATTTCAAATATATTTACTTATTATTTTTAACGCAAAAATGCATCAGCAGTTGGTGTTCTGCAGTGTTTTAGAGTGGACACCAGCACTATCATGCTCATATATAACTACATATGGGGCTTACTCATATCATGCTTCCACAATTTTGAACATTACCCATGGGGCCTTGCTCCCTTGTGGACCATGTGCACCGAGCAGCAGATTGCATTGTGCTGACCCACATACAGACAGAACATCTATAAGCGCATTTTTACTGCAACAGTCAACAGTCTGACAAACTCAGTTATAACACTCCTCATTCTCACCAGCTTGGTTGGTGGTAACGGTGACAGACACGCTCTGGGCTGACCCTGCACCGCTGGCCAGGGAGACCCCGTTGCGTGCATGGACGATGAAGGTGTAGTGCGTGTGGGCCCTCAGCTCGGTCACCACCACCCTGGTGGTTTTCAGGCGGGTCTGGCCGGGGGAGAAGAGCACATCGGAGCCACAGGGAAGGCAGAGCTGAGAGCCGGAGCCAGAGCCGAGTCTTGGGTATTCTTCAGATACAGGTCTGCTCTGGAAGACGCCCCTCCCTGACTGGCTTTCTGATCCCACAATGCCCTGGTCTGACTGCATCCCTAGGCCACTGTGCTGAACCTCAGGCTTGGAGACGTTGTGATTCCTGGGGAGGTCCTTGCCGGCGGTCCGACTGCGGCCCCCTGTTTGACAGATGAGACACTCCAGGCTATAGCTGGTGTCGCTCCTTCCTCCCAGCCGACGGGGGGGTGCCCATTCCAAGACCACCGAGGTCTCATTCACAACTGAGATGAGCTGCTGCGGGGCCGAGGGCGGCTCTGAGGAGGACACAGGGAAAAACCTGAGTATTAAAAAAAACGAACCACATATACCGCACATCCTGTACTACACATCAGGGATAGTTGTTGGCACGGGGGCTGAAGTGTAGACATATTGGATCAGACCCAAAACCACGTAGTTCCTAGATGTTTTCGGTGGGCTGGATGTTTTACTTCAGAGGCATTTCTCTCTCACTTTGTGTGTGTGCGTGTGTTCATGTTTCCCAGGCGAAGGAAACCACGTGCTGTATATAGGCATAATTAAGTTTACGACACACAGGCTGAGGTCTCTAGCTCTATCACACACACACACACACACACACACACACAGAGAGAGGGAGAGAGGCGGAAGGGTGGGTGGGTGGGGGGGGGGACATTTATTCACTCCTCTTTAGTTTCTTTAGTTATCACTCCCAGACAGGATGTAGATGGTGGCTTAGTCATAAGTAATGGGATCATGAAACAGAGGTGGCATTCAGACAAGTTTGTGTCTCCCTCTGTTTGGTAAAGATAGAGAGAATGGAAAACAATGAGTGTTTTTTTTTCGCTTTATTTGCCAGCAATGCACACATGTTGTCTGTTTTCACTTATGCAATATCTTAATAGCGCGTGTGTGTGTGTGTGTGTGTGTGTGTGTATACTTACGGGTGCAGGCCATAGAGGCAGGGTCACTGTCGGCACGGAAGAATCCAGAGTGGCAGTCACAGACTGTTGTGCCTTCTCTGAGCGCGTGGCTGTGGGGGGGGCACTTGGAGCATCCTGAGTCAGAAGACTTGGCCTTGTAGAAACCAGCAGAGCAGGCTGCAGAGAGACACATCTCCACTTTAATATTCATCCGTGCAACATTAATAAAAGTCTACAACATTCAAAGATTCAATGTTAAATACCCACAAATATTCCTAACTTTTGAGTGCATTCAATTAGTATAGGCCACTGTACCAGACTCTTTCAAGGCAATGTATGGTCACATGGTCACGTATGTGTCACTGTCCCAGTGTCAGTGCGTAACAAGACACGCAGAACTATCAATGAGAATAACTTCTACAACTTAACATGGAAGCTATTTATGTCAATAGCTAGTGGGGTTTCTATGGTGATGCACATGTAGTAATAATAGTATTTGCAGCATTCAGTAACTAATTTGGACGTTGGTTACCATGGCATTGGCTGAGGCTTTGAAGCTTTTACACGAACAAATGCAGCTGGAACCGTAAACTCCTCGATGGAGGGACAAATTGATACGTTATTGTTTTTCAATCACACTAAACTAGATTTATATGCGTTTTTCTGACAACAGAGAAAATATTCAATCGGGCTTAGGGTTCAAGAATGAGCATATGAGGTGGAATGATGTTTTACTAGTGATAAAACAGTAGAGAAAATCCAAAATATTTCAAACTGATACCTTTCATAATATTTTATGTGGAAGAAAATGTATTAAATGCATCTTTCAGGTCATTTGTTTTGGTAAGAAACACTGCACAAGGTACTTTTAAAATCTTAAATTATTGGTACGTTTATTGAAGCTGACCCCTGACCCTTCATACATGATGTCTTCTAATTCGATCTCTTAGAGAGCCCAGACAAGTTACTCAGCAGATGGGATTTTTTTTTTTTTTTTGCATTCAAGCATTTGAATCCACAGACAAAAAGTATAAAGAGAAATCTGGAGAGAGACACAGATACAGCACGAGGAGCAGCGGGCACTTTGATTTCTTTTATCTTTGGATTTTGATGAGCAAAGAAAAAAAAACACACACGCACAAAAGAACGCTCGCTGATCAGCTCCCACTTACACACACAGACACAAGAATCACTAGCAGCGACCGCATCAGAAACTCCACGACGCCAGCAGCGTATAACTGACATTTAAATATATGAACGAGGGGGAAACAGAGAAAGAGAGAGGGTGAGGGAAAGACAGGGGGGGGGGGAGGACTTCATGCATTGACGGAGCAACAATACATTAAATGGATGCATAATTATACTGCTTGACATCCACTGGTGAAGCAAAGGAGATGGCAAAGTGTGCCTGGTTAGAGCCTGGCTCTTTTCTCTCTCTTTAATTTCAGGAGGAAATCCTTCATTTGTTTCAACAGCAATCATTCTTTTCAACACCTTTTTCATCATCACTCCCTATTCATTCTCCTTTCTCAATCCCACCATCTTTCCGGGCTCCCTCCATCCCCCCAACCCTTTCACGACTGGGATGAAGACATCCCAGTGGGAGTGGAAAGGAATGTGGGAATTATCTGTGTGTGTGTGCGTGTGTGTTTGTGTCCGGTGTGTGTGTGTGTGTGTGTGTGTCAGCATGCTTTATGACACTCTCATCAGTAGATGAGAGGGAGAGGAAGTCTCCCCTGTAATCTACTCAGGCCGACCATCCTGCCCCATCTGCGTGAGCCTCCGTAGATTTGCTCTTTCACACACTCACTCGCCCCCCCCTTTCACATTTTTCACGACCTCCCTCATTCGCTCCCTTGTGCACTTCCTCATCGACCTCCACTTACACGGCTTTGTGCCTCTGCTCACTCTTTGTGCATCCCCGTACTGATCCCTCTCACAGTCAAAAACCCGGAGAAAGCTTTGAAGCCAGCGCACGGTGTTTACAGCTCGATGAACTGATACCGATTCAGATGAGACGCGCATGTGGACCCTGTACTCTAAACCAGTGAAATCATAAACACATTTACAGCTGATAAGAGCGGCTTTCATCCGGCGAATGGCTTATCGTACAGTCAGCTGATATCATCAGACAGAAACACATTGTTATCATTCTCCTGCTGTTCGGTACATTCCTTTCTTTCTTCTTGTCATCAGAATAGTCAAGTCAGCCGTGGACGGGAACCAGAGGGAATTAAAAAAACACTGAGAAAAGTATTTGACCTGCTGAGGATTTAGAGGTTGATTACAGGGACTCCAGAAGACGCTGCCAGGGGGTGTAGCACGCCGCCTTTGTCTCTGTCCCACCCAATCCTCCATCCTTGTCCCCAGCACAGAGGACAAAACGAAGAAGGAAGAGAGAGAAAGGAGGAAAGAAAGGAGCAAGTGCTGAAGCCATAAACTTCCTTCAGAGCCCTCTCATGTCTCTGTTCTCTCTGTTCTCTCTGTAGCCTTTTGTGTCTCTTTAAGCGTTGGTTTCAAAAAGAGTTTGGGGGGGGGGGCTAGTGCTGGTGACCTGGAATAAGAGCTCATGAGGGCGTCATTAACCCAACATTAACCCTGCACTGCGCGGGAGCCTGAGCTAAACTGGACACGACGCACACACCTACTGATAAGATAAGGTGAAACCTGGGTTAGGTGTGTGTGGCTGCGTGTGTGTGTGTGTGTGTGTGTGGGCATGTTCACGTTCTGCCTGTTAGCACGACAGTTAATATGCCGTTATCAGCTGCTGGGCTGTTTGAGACAAAGAGAAAGTGGCAGAGTCTATAAGGGATGGGAAAAGGTTGACTGGGAAAGACAGAGCGAGAAAAAGACTGACAAAGTGTGCGAGATAAAGACGAGGAGAGAAAGACGGGGGGGGACAGGGAAGAGATACTTAGGGGAAGGTGCCCTTTGATTACTATCAGCATTGTCGGCATTTGCATATGCATTCTTCTGCCCGCGAAAATGCAAATGCTGCTCATTGTAAATCCAACTAAGATCTTCGTCCGGCACACTGTATGTGTGTTGTGTGTGTATTCTCCTTGACCCCGTGTTATCTGTCATCATCCCTTGTTCCTTCCCTGCGGAGGGGTGTAGTTGGAAGGAAGTACCCCTGACCGCTCCACCTGTCTCTGTGATGGATAGAGGGAGGGACGGAGTGACGGATGGACGGACGGATTGATAGACTGTCACTCGAGAAGGCGGAACGCTATTAATCACAGGGGTCAAGCCCTGTTAATTAAAACCTGCAGAAAGGCTGGAGGGGAAGACACGATTCTTATCTTTGCCTACTGTATGGCTTCATTGAAAGGATCGCCTGCCTCCCTCAAGGATCAAACCGACCTCCCGTGTGAGATTGGTGCAAAATTCATTTCATATCTTCCATCTCCTCACAGTCAGTTTGCATTTAAAACCTTGGGGAGCGTTCTCAATGGAAGCCGCGGCTTTAAGTTTGTCTAAATTTAAATACTAACAAAACACTGGTGGTTCGAAGAGAGAAGTGTGTGTGTGTGTGTGTGTGTGTATGTGTGTGTGTGTGTGTGGGTATGCCTGCCCAAAGCCAACAGAGCCATCATTAGCATGTGAAAGGGGCTCGACAACAATGCCCCCCCGCGCTCCCCATCACACTCCGATCACCCCCGCCACCAGCAGCAGCAGCACCCCCCACCTCTGACCGCGGATCAGGGAGAAGAGACGGAGAAAGAGAAAGGAGGGATAATGAGAGCAACATGGAGAGAGACGGAGAGCGGAGGTTGTTCCGCTGCCAGGGAGCCACAGACGGACTGGTGGAGCTGGCAAACCGCCTCTACATTAGGAGCAACCTGGGAGAGGGAGACAATAGCTCTCTCTCTCTCTCTCTCTCAAACACACACACACACACACACACACACACATACCTCGATTGTGATGGTGGAATGCAAACCATTACCCCCACCTGGGTTTGACTTGCTTCAGAGTACAGACAATCACTTGTGCCATTCCAGTGTCTTTGGCTGCCTTGTCACCTGCCAAACAGACACTCACACACGCACACACACACACACACACACACGCACTCTCACACACACACACACACACACACACACACACACACACACACACACACACACACACACACACACACACACACACACACACGCACTCTCACACACACATACACATACACTCCTTTGCCCCACTCCTCTCTGGGCACTCCCGGGCAGTCCTCCAAACTGTCTTTGTTGCTTATAAAATTGGATATAGAATACACACACACACACACACACACACACACACACACACACACACACACACACACACCTACACACTCTAAATCTCAAATCCAACATACTGAGTCCAGAGACGCGTTGCAATAATTAGAGGCACTGAATACAGCGATTACGCACTCTTTCTATCATCTGCTCACTCTCTCTCTTTCTGTCATCTCTCTTTCAGTGTGGCTCTCTTTGCTTCTGCCCCTGTCTCTCTCTCTCTCAATCTTCCCTCTTTTCATTCCTTCAGTCCAAATGCTTTCTGCCGCCGACGAGTCCCTGCAGGTGCATTGCAAAAAAGAAGCATAACCATGAAATCTCTCCGGATGGAGGATAACACAGAATCACACACACACACACACACACGCACGCACGCACGCACGCACGCACGCACACACACACACACACACACACACACACACACACACACACACACACACACTCACACACACACACACACACACACACACACACACACACACACACACACGCACACACGCACAAACACACACACACATTCACACACATTCCAACCCTCCCAGAATCTGAGAAGAAACGACCAGTGGAGAGACAGTGAAACAAAAAGTAGGAGGTTTCTCTGTCATTCCCCCTCTCCAACCATTCACATTTTAAATTCTCTCTGTTCTTTCTCCACCGCTCGCCCCTTGTCTCTCCAACCTTGTTTCCGATCCTCCCAGACGGATCGCAGCTGTCAAACTTTTGACGTCTTCATCTACCTCGGTCATGACCCTGCACTCTGCAGCTAAACTCCCTCTCTGTGCATATGTGTGTCTGTATGTGGCTGTCAGTCAGAGCTTTTGACGTCTTCATCGGGCTCAGTCGTGACCTCGGTCTTAACCAGGGGTCTAAAGAAGAGGGGGAGTTCCCTGTCTCTTGTGTTACCCCGCTCGTCTCCTTTGCACCCGTTGACGAACCCCCAGCAGGGGAGGGGCGGCTCGGCATTGATGCCTTCTGCTGTCAGTGGCCTTCTTTCAATCCCCCTCTCGGCCCATTCAACAGCTAATCCCTTCTTCCTCTCCAAAGCTTCTCCTCTCATCCTCTCCATCCTCATTACTCTGTGTCAACACTGAAAATGAACTTTTCACATTTCACCGCTTTGGCTAAGTCGACTCTTGTTTCAGCTCAATTCAGCAGCAGCTCTTGGGGGAAGTTAGATCACACTGACAATGCAAAGGTATTCCTGCAGCAGATGGTAGACAGTGAAAAATGAAAAACTGCAAGTTAAACAAATTTGCTGAAAACTGCAATGAATCTAACTCATGAGATGTACTACACATAACAGGTGGCCATTTATAACAGAGAAGAAGAAGAATGTGCAAAGATTCTACGCAAAACAAGGATGAATGAACAATTTGTAGGATTTTGTCTCAATGAGAGTCTGGATTAGTTTTTGAGCGTTCGCTATAATTTTGGTTACTTAAAGGATTAAATTAAAGAAATAGAGAAATCCATGCATTTTATTCCTTTCACTAGAATTATATGGGAAGACAGATAACATCATCATGTGCCTTAACATGTGAAGCTGGAGTCAGGGGATGATTAGCTTAAGCTAAGCATAAACTAAAAATGAGGGAAAAACTGTTAGAAGTCACTTCCAGGACTCTTAGTATAAATCTCTCTATCTTGTTGTATAGAGAATGTTTGTGTTCTACAAAATGCGGCACTATTCCTTTAAGAAGCGTTGTCAATGCAGCCTGTAATCACAGGGGGTATCTGTCCCTGCTATGTTTGAACTAAGTCTACTTGTCTGTTATAGAGACTAAATGAAGACATGAGAGTCTAGAATATCCAGAAACCTTTTGACCTCTGGGACGGGACGAGACACAGAACATCTAAATCTCCTGACAAATCCATCTGCCTTTTACCTCCATCTTGCTCTGCTTCTCCCCCTCTATAAAATTCAGATTTAAAATTGAAGCAGCATTAAGGCGAACCATCCAATACCGCAGGGTCAGAGTTTTTCGCTGAGCAGCGTTCGGTATTCATCCAGACTTTGATGGATTCCCACTGATGCAGCTGAGCCCGGCCAACAGCCTGACAGGCGGCGAGAGCGGGGAGACGGAGACGGGAGCAGCGGATAGATAGATGGCACTTCACATCTGCTTGAGGTTCAACAGAGTCAAGGGTCTCTCCTAAATCTAAGTGAGGAGGAACATCTTTCAGGCCTCAGGGACCCCCCCGCAAACCTCCTCCTCTTTTCTGTGGGAACAAACGGGTTGAGCTGGGGTAAAGGTTTTTGAGAACGTTTGTCACTTCAACATTTTGGCAACTGCTTTTTCCTGTTTCAAAGAAAAAAAAGGATTTTTCTTCCCTCTTTAACGCCAACTGGCCACAACGGCACCCCTCTTTTTATGTCCGTCTCTGTCTTTCTGTCTCTCAGCATCTCTCCGCCTCTCTTTGAATTATGGGCCTGTTTGTTATACAATTAGCCTTCTGGGATAGGCTGCATAAATAAAACCGAGGGAACAGATCCGTTAGTCCCCCTCCTCTCCCGGTCTCTCTCTATCGGTCTCTGTCCATCTGCGTATGTGTTTGTGCAAGCCAACATGTTGTGTGTCTGTTGTGTGTGAAACTGAATTAGGGGAGTGAAGTTGTAAAAGTGTCTCCAGCGACTCTTGTCCGACTTCGCCCAACTCTCTCACAAAGACGTGCACATTTTCGTTGTCACCACAATCCCAACACTCACTTACAAACATTCCACGTCATCCATGCAACATGTATGTTGGGGAGAGGTGTGAACAGCTTGTATAGTTGTTACTGTAAAGTTCAGGCCAGATTTGTATGTGACAGAAAAACCGTTTTGACCAGATGGCCGTTGTTATGTCAGCACACGTCACACTAAGACCTGAGAGCTTTTACTCATGAGACTGCATTCAACTGTAAAGACTGCATGAAACACTGTTCACAGCCTCGATTTATTAGAATAAACAGTTAAAGTAAAATATAGGACATAGATTGTTTTTTGATTGATTTGATTCAATGTGATTCATAATATAGATATAGTTATTGTCACTACTGGCAGTATAATGGAGTTAGATTTCAACTAATTGCGAGTTACTCAACAATGCACCTATTTCATTTTCTTGACCGTCCATTGAAAAGGATTCTCCTGTCAGGATACAGTTAGTTGAGCCCAGCCCACAGTACAGTAAGGCACCTGGTCAGTGTGTTCCAAGTTCCATAACATCAGCACCCAAAAGTTCCTTAATTAAAAGTGTTGGGGTTGTTTTTTATTTTTTCAGGTAACAATGCAAAAAGTAGCATTTTATATAATGGGTTCATTATTGACTTCAAGGTGTTTTTTTGGCAGAGCCAGGCCAGCACATGTCCCTCTGTTTCTAGTCTTTGCTCTCCAGCTAAGCTAAGATAAACTAAGCTAAGCCAAACTATGCTAAGCTAACTGTCTCCTGGATCCAAGTCATGTCAACTCAAAGTAGCCGTTAACGACCAATTGAATTAGCACATTTCCTCTATTAATGAGGGTATGTTTTTACCCCTTTCAGTTTGTTTGTGGGCAAGATAACACATACACTACAGGATGGATTACCATGAAACCTGGTGGACGGATGTGGTATGGGTCAGGGAGGAGCCTATTACATTTTGGTGGGGATCTGGATCAGGACGGATCCAGGATTTAGTTTTTTCACTTTCTTGAACATTGCGAGATTTAGGCAGGATATTTTTATTTTTTCCCCATTTTCACAGGCAGCAGTTCATGTATCTTGATGAAAAACCAGGCATGATAACTATCTATGGTATGTGTCCAATGTTGTGCAGCATTATTTAATTTAAAAGGACTAGCCTCGGCCTGAGGAGAAAGTCCTGATGTAATTTATGATTGTGGAATAGGTGGAAGAAAATACCCACATGAATAAGTTTTACTGTGGTGTTGTGGAATGCAGTGCATGGTTACATTCTGCCATTACCAGCATTTAACATGGGAATGTCCCTTTAAGACAGAATGTCTGAACACATTCTCTGAAAATGATGAAAATAGTCCACAGAATAATGTTTTCCATCATTAGCGAGCAGCTTGTGAAGTGACTGTCACTCATAGAGACATGGGATTTAGAAGTGGCGACACAAGGGGAGCAGAGGGTGTAGAGCTGGAGAGCAAAACGGATGAGACAACTCCAAACAGCCAATCACGGTGAACTATTCCTGTCGCATCCCTTACCTTTACACGCTCCCCCCTTCTCCTCATATCCGGTGCTGCACAGACATCCACCAATAGGCACGAGCCACTCTCCATCAGCCCCGCAGTACATTTTTGGCTCATCTCTCTCCTCTGATTGGTTGACACAAGACCCCCTGACCTCCACTAAGGAGGACGTATCAGCACCGGTGACGGTGTCGGGGAAAGTCGCCAGGTTACGGATGGTGAGCGGGCAGGTTTTGAAGAACACCCTGACAGACACCAAGGCGATGCAGGCACCAACGTCCTGAAAGGCCAAGTAGAAGCCCTTCCTGGTTGTGACCTTCACGTCCCGCACCTCAGTGTTCAGCTTCATGATGCGGTCTCCGACGTCCACCTGGATGCAAACAGAAGGGAGCTCGATTAACGGAATGTGCGCTAAACTGTGTCAGCGATCAATCCGCTTGTTTAACCCAAAGTGGCAGCTGCAATTGGACCACGACGGATCTTCACATCTTCAGCATTTGGTTCTAGTCCAGATGAACCAGCACTGATTACTAAGGTGAAATAAGCTTTAATGCCCACAACGCTTAACCAAGATGTCATGATAGTAACGCCTCCTGTTTCCCCCCTGGGATGGTGAAATGGACGTCTGAGATAAATACCCTTGTCAAACAAATAAAGAAATTACAGCCGAGTGCCAGGGCGGTTTACATTTTATCAGGATAAGAGCAAATTAAGGAGAGTGGAGGAGGAAGGATAGAGAGCTCAAGCCCTGACGGAGTTGATTAGTGTTACCTGGGTGAAGCTCTCGTCTGCCGCCACGGTGTCGACCTTAATGAAGCTGCTCTCTTTGATGTAGCTTTCCCTGTCTTCGTTTGACTCATGGTAGTACAGATTGAAAGTCTCCTACAAGACCAAAGAGACAGAGAAACCCCCCAAAAAGAGACTGAGGTGAATTAATCATTTTCGGTGCTCGTCTTTTCTCTTAATATGATAATGAGTCAAAGGAAGTTGAGGGAACACAGAATGATGATGCTGTACCTTGCAGGTGCCGGTGACGCCTGGCAGGCTGTTACAGTCTCTCAGTGTGAACTTGACCTCGACGTAGACCCGCTGGGCACCGGACCTCGGGATCCAGTCCGTCCTGAGCCAGTTGTTCTGACTGGGCTCTAGGACGTTACACACCTGGTACGTTCTGATGGGGATGTTCTTCTCGTCCATGATGCTCACTTCTTCCCACTAAGAAACAAACAAAGAGACTCACGATTGTATTACTCCACTCAGAAGGTCATAGGGTGACTTCATTTTGCATGTTTTGTGAACACTATTACGCTCCGTAAATATTTGGATTTAATTTCTAACTTTTCAGGCACCTGCTGGTTTCCAATCATGCCAACAGAGGGAAAATCAGCTTCGAGAAACTTCATGGAAACAGATGCTCCATAAAAGAGATCATTAATCATTAAAAATCGATTGCCAGAGCAGCTTTTCCTTATAATCAGCTGCCAAGTGGGAACGCTACTGTCAGAAAACAATTTCTGGGGGAAACAAACTGCAAACAAATGTTTTGAAAAGGAAAATGTGACTGTGGAAGAATCTTGTATTTTTCAAGTTCGCAGATTTCAGATGATCATAACAACAAACAACATATTAACTTCAACAAATAGGGGTCTCTCAATCAAAAACAATAACGAAAGGCCTTGTTTGATGATGTCGTGAAGCTACAGAGTTGTTGTCTTCAACACCGTTGCGTATGAAAATCGACCTGATGCAGCCTAAATCATGTTCTCTCATGAGGTAATGTATTAAAGAATTATTCACGTTATGCAGCAAACGAATTAATGAATGATAATGATCCATCACGAGTGACCAACACGAAGGATGCAATCAATGTGAAACCAAAACCATTTGGGATAATGTAAGAACACAAGTCTATTTATTTTAGTCATTTTGAGCCATTTTCCTCAAGAATTGTTAAACGTTATATCGTTGAAGTCTCAAAACAATTGTGGCATGAAGTAAAATCAATGACATAGCACTAAGTTTGAACCAAACTCTAATCACCAGCCCTGTAGGCACAAGCCTTGTCAGAAATACTCTACGGAAGCGGTCACCAGAAAAGGCGTGCTCACAGCTGAGGACTCATCGTGTTTTTCTCTCTCACTGTCTGGCTCATAAATACAGACAAACAAGTTCAAGTACATTTCCGAAGCTGGGGAGCATCCTCTGATTCACTGCTGTCATTTGAAACCTCGCAGGCCTACATTCGTCCCGCAGTGGATGCTGGCTCAGATTTGTCGCGACTCCCAAGGTTTTCGCAGTCACATTTTCATACAAGTGGAACAGGCTCATCCTTCACTGCACCATCCATCTCCATCGAGCCGACTGTTTGCCTTGTGCCGTGACCCTCCCAATGACTGCCGGGCCTCCCCACTCCAAATTGGGTTTTTATTACCGCTGAATGATAATATGTGCTCTCCCTACTACTGAGAGCTGTATACACACCAAATGTGCCGTGTCCAAAGAGGGAGAAAGAGAAAGGAGAGTGGGTGTATGTGTGTGTGTGTTTGTGTGTGTTTGTGTGTGTGTGTGTGTGTGTGTGTGTGTCCAATTAGGCCTGATCGATACGCCATCAGGGACTGATATTACTGACTGATATCGGCTCATCACAAGTATATTGATTTAATGATATTGATTAACAGATGTGCTTTGGCTTAATTTGACCTTTAGTTATTTTAATTTAAATGCATTATTTATGTTTTTTTGTATCAATCGTTGGATCTTTCAAATACATTTTCATTTCTAATAGGGTTCCCTTGTGAAAATGTACTGCTTTAATGCCTTAACTTATCAACATTGGAATCGGTGTCGTAACCGTGTCTTCCTACATGTACAAGATGTGAATATAAGTGTCCGCATGAGCATGAGCGCGTGGTTCTGCCTTTGTGTAGTGTGTGCTTTTGAATGTTTATTATGTGTGTGTCTTTGTGCGTATTGGGGTGGAGGGCTGAAAGAAAATGCTGTCATAGGGTATGATGCCTCCTTGTCTGGTCTCCTCTGGAGTCTTTGTCAGTAGACAGAAATCACAGCTGTCGGAGAAGAAACAAAAAACGCTCTGCACTTGCCCCTACCATACAGAGATGATGTTTTGTGTGTTTGAACGTCGAGCTAAAGGATGCGGAAGGTGGGGGGGGCCTGTAATCAAAAGCTCAGTGCGTGCAGACCAAGACCCTGTCAATCACGCAGCTTGTGAGAGAATGAGAGCACGGCGACTGAAGAAATACGAGTCAAGTTCACCAATAACTCTCAAACCAACAAAGAGGTGAGGGACGTTCTGAGGAGAGGACAGAGGGAGGGAGAGAGAGGACACGAAGATGGCAGATCGCAACGTGCCAACAATAAAAAGTACAGAAAAGATAAGAGGAGATGACATTAAAAAACAAGATTTTTCCAGGAATCATTCTGGCAAATGCATGGTAGTAAAAAATCCCTTTAAAAAAATCACACCCACCACCAGGCTGGTCCATGCCTTCTCCTGTGCCAAACACAACGCCAGCACTCTCATATTAGCACTTAAGCTCGGTGAACAACAGCACATTTCAAAAATCTGTGGGATGATTATTTACAGTTTCCAGAACAAGTGTGTGTTTGAGAGAGGGAGAGAAAGAGACGCTGTGTTTTCCAATGAGAGAACGGGCTGTAAACAGAGTATCTGTAAAACACAAAAAAAGAAGAAAAATGCTCCCACTCACCCCTCCCTCTGATGGACTGGCTGCCCATTTCAGCTCTCCTGGCACTGTCCTGGTATCCAGCAGGGTCACTGAAATGCACACACACACAGGTGGCATCAAATACAACATTAAAAATTATTGATTTCCATAACAGTGTGGATGAGCTCAATATTATACTTTGAAGTTAACCACACCTCAATATTTCCTTTAGATCACTGGGACAAATTGGTTGGTTCCTGTTTATTTGCTGTAGACTAAGATTATTTATATTGATTATCTTCATGTTTATTCTATATTATCTACGTGATTTCAAAATGGCATGTTGGTTCAAGTGCGTAAAACCCATTTCGAAGTCAAAGAAACGAATAAAAAGTGATTTTTGGGCTTCAACTGCTCATAAATAAAAGTCTTCCACACAGAACTCATCACTACACTGCGCGCTGTAACTCGTCCAGAGAACATATCCAAGAAACAACAGACAGAGGGACCCTGCAGCTGAACTCCCTGAAGACACAACTCTGCGAGGAACCAGGAGCCTTAACAACTGGGCAATGTTTCCGCCCAAAACCTAAATTAAGTGCTGTTCAACTTTAACGCAGATTTGCATCCATGCTGTATCTTCCCTTCCCATACTGGCTGGGACGATGCGCACCGCCACGGCACCAGCTCCGGAACCCCCCCTGCTCTATAACTCACCTTCGTTCGGCGGATAAATCCTCGTCCTCGAACACGAAACCAGCGAAATTATCCAGAGCAGGGTGGAAAATATTCGGCATAAATCCGCAGCCATGTAAGATGCGTGGAAGCGTGCGTGCCCCCAGTTGGCTGCAGTGCGCGCTCCTGGCTGAAGCGGCTCCATCCCGGTGGGAAAAGTGTGCGTGAATGAACCCAAGTGTGGAAGCGAGTTGGATGCAGCGGCGGATACGCGGGGCGGTCTCTTCACTCAGATGCTTCCCACAAACGGCATGTGCCAAATGACACAGGGTTTATGAGGTCCGTATCAGCACTTAGCTGCTTATTGTCTTTAAAAACATCCTGAAACATTTCTGGAAACATAGATGGGTTATAATTTTGTAGATTTGGTTAATTGTGAGGTCTTGGGATTTCAAACACGAGCCTTTGGGGAAACATTAAAACACTTTACTGCATATAGCTGATTGTAGATCTTAAGATTGATAAACATTGGTGAGATGTTTTATTGTTGAGTTTCCAATGAGACGTTCTATGATCTGAAAGGAGCAGTTTTGGTCAAACTTTGAACCCAATGATCCCAGTTAAATATTAGGATACACTAATCATGTAACAGTGATGACCAATCGGACGCCACAGCAGGCATGAGGTCACAAACGTCATCACCTTTTTTTCGAATCGCATGGCTGTTGCATGAATTTCAAATCCTGATTTGTGTCACAATTTCCTAATAAGATTGTTTGAATTGGGGAGGAAGCCTGTAGGAGGCCCTTTGTCTTGAGGAGCATTTACACTGAGGCGTGTGACTGCAGCGCCATCTGTTGGTGGTTGTGGGGGGAGGAGAAACCCTTAGGAATGATCAGGGATGTTTATTCCATTACAGGCTGTTGGATATCTTAAGGATGAGGATCTTCAATATCCCTCCACCATCTGTCAAGAAGAGTTTTGAATATTTCTATTTCTAAACCCTGGAAGGACACCGGGAGACGCAGGAGTGTGTTCCTGTGTGGAAGCGTGTTGAAGCAAACAAAGAGGAGGCTCATGACCCGTCCTCCTACACGCTCCCTCTCTCTCAAAGACGCTGGTGAACAATCAAGCTTGAAATCGCAAATACACTCATCTCCATTGATCCAGTGGGGTTCTCCCTCTCTAACTATTAAAGTTGAAGCATGAGACGTCCTCCATTTTCTGTTCTTTTTTAGGTTCTGGTAAACCTTTGTTGATAAAAGACCAACAAGGAGCACTAAATATGACGTGCTTGGCTTGTTGGTTGCTGTATGTGTGTGCGCCTGCATTTGCATGTATGTGCTTGTGTGATTCTCCGACCAGGGCCTGTCTCCATCTCGCTTTGTGTCTTCGCAGTTGCTATGCCGAAACCATCTCGATCCCCTCTAAGGCAATATAATGGACCCAGGAAGAGCATCTGGCGCTTTGAAACGCCAAAGCGATCTCTCTTGCTTCGACCTGCCACTCTTCCCCCATCGACCATAATACGTTTTTCACGTTTCATTCTCCCCCAGTGCCACGACAGACTGCGCAATCACAAAGACCCAATTAGCCGAGAAGGGGATCACGATTTCGCCCGGGGACCGACAGGCCAATCGCGTTGGGTTTCCTGCGGCGAGGGCCTATGGGCCAGTAGCACAGGTGGGTGGGACATGGCTGCGGGGCGGAGGTTACGTGGTGACATGGATGAAGAGCGGTCCGTTGTTTCTGGTCATTTGTGTCAGTGAAGTTTTGATTGATGATCTTCGGGATGTTTTTCCCACTCTCCCCTGAGATTCCCAGCTCTCTAGAGGGGGTTTCCACAACGGGCCCCAGGCGTCAAACCCCTACTTTCAGTTTGGCCCTTAGCCCTACTCCACACACACACACACACACACTTCTTTTTTGTTTGGTTTGGGGCCCCAGATGGCTGCTGCCCACACATCTGTATTGTAAAGCAGTAAATATCCGGCCTTGCGTGTGTTTAAGTTAACATATGCCCAAACGTGAACCTGTATTCATAGAGGCACTGTACCTCCAAGATTGTAATAGTGAGGAGGAAAATAGAAAGTACATACAAAGTAGCCAATGCATGTGAGCGAGAGTGTAAAGATAAAGCCCGAGGGACGGTAGGTGTGTGGGCGGCTGAGAGAGATGAACAAAAGAAGCAGAGAAGAGAGATGAGGAGCGGCGCATTGCCAGGGAGGATTTGATTGGGTGGGTGCATGGTGGTCGTGTAGGGTGGGGGGAGTGTTGGGTGTTGCAAAAGGATATTCCCTTAAAGCCTCGCTAAGATATTCCTGGAGCGAGTTAGGCTTTCATTTGGCTCGCAGTCTTCGCTTGCATCGCAGCAGCAGCTCGAATCTCTTAATATTCGTAACGAACAGGTTGATATTCTTCAGGTTGTGTGACAGATAATAGTCTTACTTGCTAAATCTGTACAGTGTGAGTGTGTGTGGTCGAGCTCCTCGGGTCCACAAAGCGTCATTAGCATGTCAGAGGCGTTCGGTTGGGACCCGACTCTCCTCATAACAGCTGCTCGTCTGGAGAATCACTCGATTTGTGTGTGCGTATGCATGTGGACGTGCGTCTGTGTTGATGCACACATGTGCCCGGTATAAACAAAGGAAGAAGCGAACAGAAGGTTTCATCAATGACACCAAAACACCAAAAGTGTGTGTGTACGTGTGTGTCCTATTCGTGTCACTGATGATTGAAGAAATCTCCATCAACATCTTGCCTGTGTGTGAGTGTGTTTGGTCCCGGTATTTATCATGTTGTGGGGACCTAAGTCTGTTTACAAAGACAAAAAACAGGTCCCCAAAACGTACATCAATCAAGTTTTAAGGTGGCAACATGTTTGCAGGTTAAGTTTAGGTTTAGTACAAGGTTAGGGTGAGACAAGTTGTAACTATGGTTGGGTTATTGTAAGTCTCCATCAGTGTTAGTCAATATAATGTCCTCTGAAGCCATGGAAACATGACTGCTTGTTTGTGTGTATGTGTGTGTGTGTGTGTGTGCCATGCGTGTCACTTTGATGACTGAAGAAATCTCCATCAACATCTTGCCTCAGAGTGTGTATGTGTGTATATATGTGTGTTTGTGTGGTGTGCTACTGCATAAACATGGTGTCGGAGTGTTGAGATGCTCCCTCCATCCATCTGTTCTGCTGGCATTTACACCTTCGCAGGGCTACAATAGAGGAGAGACGGACGGAGAGAGAGAGAAAGAGAGAGAGAGAGAGAGAGAGAGAGAGGACGAGGAAGACAGAGATAAACAGCCGACTGATATTGTCAGTTTTGTCAGTCAGAAACTTGGAGGAATGAAAACTGTCTCAGGTCACCTGTTGAGCTCCGATGCTCTGTTCTCATGTGATCTTTGAACTCTACCGAGGGTTTCTTAGTATCTATGAGCGGATGTGTGAGCGTGAAGCTGCTTTGTGTCTTCCTGTGGATGTGGTTGCGAGTTTTCTCAGTTTATGTTTGTGTCTTGGTGGACATACTTGTGTGTGTGTGCGTGTGTGTGTGTGTATGTGTGTGTTTGTGCGTGTGTGTTTCAGAGAGCTGTCAGAGAGAGAACTCATTGTTCTCTTCTTCCTTATCTAGCGTCTCGGCAGACAGCCCGTGCTGTTTCCCCCTCAGCGATGTGACCTGGCTGTGATACCGCCCTCGTCTCTGCAGATAACAGACCACCCTAAAAATACTCCTCTTTCTACCACTTTACTATCTTCCCCTCTGTTCTCCTCACCTCTCCTGGCTCACTGTATCCTCAGGAGTCTCCCTGGGCCAGGAGTTAGCTCTGCCAGACTAAAATACCTCTGGGCGCCTCCGAATGTCACAGGGGTCTTTCAATTCTCCATTTCCCCCCTCTCTACTTTTTATTGTTTTTCAGTTCTCGATGTGTTGGCAGCCGTGGATGCTACTGTGTCGGCTTGAACAGCAGAAGTGCAACTTGGACTGTTACATCACAAGTTTTCTTATGATTTTCCACAATCATTCCTCATCCCCCCCGCAGCTACTTCAGTCACCCACACTCTGGACACACAGGGCAGATGGGATGTAGGAGGATACGGTGAGGACAGAATCTGCCGGGCTCACATAATCGTACATCAAGTAATTCACCGAAGCTCCTCAATAAAATATTAAAGAGTGCATTGTTTTCTGTGCCTCGTGGGCCTGACAGTCTGGAACAATGCTAATTATGATAAACTAGGTATTATTTTGTAGATCAGGGTACAGCCAAGTGCTCTGAGAGCTTTTCCCGTCTCCCTCGCGGCCTGAACCCTGCTCTGCGGTGAAATGCTCACTGACAAAACCCCTTTCCGAAGTTTGGAGGAAGTCTCTTGCAAATTTTAAACCGCTTTTATTCCAAGCTTCTCTGCCACGTTTGACATCTGGGGGTCAGAAAGCTGTCGTTTATATTCTTTTCTTGATGTGCGCGCTTGCATCCATGCCTATGTCCTAACCCCAAACCCACGCAGGTGACCGGAGGGGGCCATGTGTGTGGGTGGACAACTCAATGGTGAGCCCCTCTCTTTACCCTCACCCACCCCCCCTCCCCTTCCCTCTTTTCTTGGTCCCTGTCCACCAGTGTGAGTGCAAAAAGGAGCGAAGGGGGGCCGATGAAGACAAAAACACCCACTCTCAGCCAAACACACTGGCCGAGATTTTGCAGCTGCCAGTATACAAACTAAGTGAGACAATAGAATAGATGAAGAAGTAGCTTCTGAAAGATAATTAAATGGATTATCAGTAGAGAGAGTGTCACGCTTTAAGGGATTGACTGTTTAACCTGCTCTAATCAAAATGTTATATTAACAACAGCTCAGATGACGCATGATGATGATGCAGCAGTTTTAAAAGTAGTCATTAGAAGTGAAATAAATTCCCCTCAGCTAGAAGGCGCGTTTTAGTCTCTTTCAGCTTGTTGTTTTGGTTTCACAAAAGTGAAGCCAAAGCACCTCAATCGCCCCCTGGTGGCTTGTGGCAGTGCATGTCATAAACCCAGCCTCCTCCATGTTATTGGAAGGGAAATCAGTCAAAGTACATGTCAAATAAATAATTCTCAAACATTGTTTCTGTCATGTTAGATAGTTCTACACTGATGTTTGTTTTGCTCACGATTGGTTGAGTCTCTGCATCGGCAGGACCTTGATACCGCAGCTCCGCCCCCTGATTGCTACTGCGCACCCCCGGCTCCACGTGACGTATCTGCTCAAGAAGGCAGCATTTGCATCCGGGCTGTTTTGTCTTCTTTTCAGGGGAATGGGAGAAAAAGGACACAAATTATTTATCTTTACATACGGTCTGTGCTTCAGTTTCTCCACTCTCATCAACTCTATTTTTGAAGCAGCAGGCAGCCATTTCTAGTTTTAAAAGCTTTGATAAACACATTTTAAAGCCATTTACCAAGGTAACTAGTGATATGACACAGAGAATATCTGTGAGGCTTCCTATTTGTGAAGCTGAAACCGTTCAAAAAAAATTAAATGACAGATTATCGAAATGATTTCTGATTATTTTTCTGTTGACATACAATAATAATGATAGTAAAATAGGCCTGATTAAAACAGTATAGGTCTGCAACCTCACATGAAGATGGGAGTGTGTCCCTGTGTCTCTGTGCATCATTGATTAGATGGTGTTTTAGATGAAGTCTTCAACCCAGATCATTACCTTTGTCTTCATCAGTACAAGCAGTAAGTCACACAAACATGAGCACAAACACATGCAGAGAGGATGAAGCAGAAGCCACCAGTCATCTTAAGAGCACATTATCCATTACTGTTTTTCTGTTTGCTGTGTGGGTGAAGGTTTAGGTGACTGCTACACTGTCACTGTTAAAACTCAAGCGTCTCTGTCACTGAATGACATTGTACATCAGTGTGATAAACTTATTTCACACGTTGTGATATAAATAGTCTGGTTTGCAATATCACATATAACCGTAGCTGTCCCTATTGTTAAGGCGTCAAATAATCAGTTTGATGCGGGACATTTGCTTGGCGTCCACATCCATTCCAACACTGCCACCCTGAGGGAGAAGGTGGCAGCGGCTGCTGTAGGACATCATCAGACGAGGCATGAGTTTGTGTGATGTGCTAAATTGAGTTGTGTGGGCCTGACTGACACGTGGGAGGACAGAGGATCTCTCAAGGACGAGACAAGCTGGGCAAGTCATAACGAGAACATAATGAGTGATGATCTCACACTCTCACAAAATGACAAAGCACCAAAGCGTCAAAACTCATTTAAGCGTGTGGATGAGACAAGGTGACGTTCAGGCTGTGACACACAGTAACAACACTGACGTGTAACTGTATCAGCTCAATCTCTTGTAGACACAATGGAAATGCTCTAATTAATCAGCACAGAAAGGATTTGAACAATTATTACAGGGTTTGTTCTTGTACGACTGTTATGGCCATAGTGAGGCATATGATGATGAACATAAACAAACTAGCAGCAGTAAGTTGTTATTATTATTTCATTTTAATTTGATTCATTGCATTATTTATTTCCTTCCTGATTAGTTATATTTTATTATAATGTAAATAAAGATCCATTCATTGAAAGTTGGTTAAGTGTTAAAAGCAAACCCTTTTAATCTGTTTATTTTTTGTAAATCTTGTATCACTCTTAATTCCACTTGCATCCTCACATACTTAAGGGATATAATATAATATTTGATCTGATTTATATTGAGCTCTATTTTATTTAACTTATTCTTCTTATTTTTTATTTTCTGTGACCTTGCTCTTATTGCCAAGCTGACTTGTTCTTCTGGTCCAACACTTTTCATTGTTCCATTCACCCTTTGTTAACTAACGTTTAAAAATTTGAACTAGAATTAGTTTAGCTTGAGCAACACTGAGAAAAAAAAATCTAAAGTGTCAACAGAAATGGGAAGACAAAATAATCAATGGAAACAGATGAGAAAACAACTCACCAGGTGATACACGGTACCAGTTTGGGCCCCTGTAAGGAGACTGATCTGCTCATGTATCAATGGACTGACATCATCTCCAATTCTGTGTAGAGAGACAGTAGTTTCCCCTCTTTCAGTACATAACATGTTAATATCAAATTAACTTACAGACGTGATTTACCCATCATCCAAACCATTTTGTCATTTTATTTGATACGTCTATTGTGGAAAAACAACTGAAATATTGAAAGAGAAGGCATTTATTCAAACTACATATTTTCTCAACATCATAATGAGAACCACACTTGGCACATTAACCCACGAGCTTAACCCCTAAAATGTGTCAAATTAGGTCAAACGATTTAAATTTAATGTTGGGTTGCAGGAAATAAAAAACACATTTCTGGCATGTTCAAACATGTTGCTCTTTTCTATAAAGCAGGTTCCAGCAGGACTTCTCACCTCTCACCCCTCTTAGGACTCAGTTAAAGCTGCTTGTCTTCATATAGAGAGCCTGCATGTCTAGTGCAGATATCTCTGTCCCACTGACCACCTGTATATATCTCTGACCTCCTGACAGCACCAGTAGTTCACATGGGTCTTCTGAACAGGGCTCACTGGTTGTCCACTCGTGCCTGACACGAGGTGATGGTTCCTACGAAGTTGTGGCTCCAACTCGATGAAAAACTAATCCTCCATTAACCGTTGTTCAGTGTAATGTTTGCGGTTCTGCTTGTTTTTCTGTTACATTTATAACTCTTGTGCTCATGGTTTTATTTAATAATTGTACTTTTGTGAAGCAATTTCAGACTTTGCCATATGAAACTTTCTTTACTAAACAAACTGTACTTCCTGATCTACTCATCAGCCCTGTCCCCAGTCGTCTCCACACTTTGACGACAAGCATCTGTGTCCCTGAGGGTCCTTGAGCAAGACACTGAATCCCTATCAGTGGCCCTCGTCTGTGGCTGCCCTTCACACTTTCAATTTCCCTCTGAAAAGGGCAAACCGAAAAATAGATTTCTCCTTCAGGGATTATTTGAGTATCGCTCAGAACGGTGTGTGACGAAGAGGCACAGGCGGATTCCTCTCCTCCATAACCAGCCACTTTGCAAGAATATCAATCTGCAATCGCGCACTGTATGTAGTGCGTCTGCGGTACCAGGAGTCCCACGGCGCCTGTGCAGCACCATGAATGAGGCAGAAGCTTTCAATGCACTTCACTCTGCACGAGGTTTTGATGTTTATAACCACTGCCACTTACATCTTGTGTAGTTTTTGATGTATACATATATCACACGCTTTACATTTACAATTTAAGCTCACGTGCCTATCTGGGTCAGCTGAGCAACTTTTGGAGTCAGCTTTCTGCAGCCTAAGTAGGTCAGGCTAACAAGGAAGGGGGGGTTTGACAAGCCTCTCATACGCCATCAGTTCACACCACAAAACAATCTCAAGACTGCTGATTATGTGAAACACCATGACTACAGCTTTAAGCTACATGACAATGGACATCACCGTGACTTTTTGATACCTCTGGAAACACTAATACACCCACCCCCCCTCCAGATAAATGCAACATTCCGTGCCATTAATTCAATTCAAGCATTGTGTTGCAGGAAAATTGCTTGAGTGCTAAATACACCACAACTTACCGTAGCTGTGGAGGAATCTAAATTAAGAATGCATGACGATTGGAATCTGTTGTGCATGTGCAAAGAACTAAACAGTGAGTTTATTAACCCAAAAAGCATACATATAGCTGAGGGCCCACAGACATTGTGTTAACCAACTGCATCGTTGCACCAGTTTCACAGCCGTACTCTCGATGGCCCACATAAACAAATCTTCATGTCGAGCCTGGATTTGTAATCAAAGTGCAACTTCTGCACCTATGGTTGCGATGATGTAATAGTGGGTTTCCTGTCCTCGATTTAGGGGCCACATCTTATGAAACATGGGTAGTGTCACATTGGGGTGTGTATATATAAATGTGGGGTCATGTATTCAGTAAGTTGTTCTGCTGTGACTCTGCACCGTCAACATGGCTCCCAGAGGGACGATCACCATGACAATGGCTCTCCTCTGCTTCATACTGGGTTTACTCAGTCCAGCTCCAGCTACCTGTGAGTCCATTTCATCACATTTGACTGCAACCGATCAGATTAGAACACAGTTTATATATTTTTCTGTAGGATGCAATAAACTGAACTCCGTTGTTAATGATGTGTTTTGTGTGTTTGTGTGTGGCGGTGTTCCCAAATGAATAAAGCCTGTTGCACAAGCTACAACAGGAAGCCGGTGCCGTTCCAGCGTATCAAGGGCTACAAAGAACAGACCATCAAGGAGAACTGCAACATGGAGGCAATCATGTAAGACTCCAAACCTTTTCATCTCCAGCCATGCAAACACCAAAATCTGGCGAGTAGCACGGCACAGAGCCAAAGCCGTCTCCGGTGAATTTTGCACCTTAAAAATGAAATAGTTAGATATGATAATCGCAACTTTTTATCATCATTTGTTCCAAATCTTTTGCTTTATCTAGGATTAACAAAATCCAATTACTCAATTTTTCAATAGGTCTCAGCATCAACCCCTTTTGGGGTACTTATAGAAACGTGTCAATATTACCAACCATTGTCGTAATATTTAAAAGTCCCACACAACATGAAATATTTACCTCGTGCATTTGAGAAATTTGGCTCACTTGGGTGAACAGAAAATAAGATTTTGTAATGACATTTTTTTTAATTCTTCCAAATAAGTTGATAAATATAGTGTCTGTGTCTCTATTTTGAACCATCAAAATAAAGCATTTAATCGTGTTTATAATAGTATACATAAATTCATAACTTTAAAGGGGAAGATGTTTGATCTTCTGCAAATCTCAATAAATCATGTTTACAAATCATTTGCTCCTAATCTGTCTAGTCTCTATCTAACATCGGCAAAATCCAATCACACAATTATTCAATAAGTCTGACCATCAAACCGGAATATGGATCAAAATGTGTCAATATTTTCGTCATAATAAGATATGCAAATTGACAAAACATTATTTTTAGTAATTTTATCGAAAGTTTCTTTAACACTGCAACCACAAAGTAAATCACTGACTCATTTCAGAAAGTTGGTTTCCTTAGATCGACAGGATACGTGTTTTTGTGGTGAAACCTTTGTGGTTTAACTCTTCAGAATAGTTGAATAAAACCGTTTTTTGTATCTGGATTGAAAGTAGAATATAAAGAACAAAATACAGCTCTAAAGTATAAAAACTCTGTCTCTCTGTTGCAGTTTCTACACCATAAAGAACGCGATTTGTGTGACTCGGAGAGATGCGTGGGTGAAGAAAAATCTGAAATTACTCAGGTATGAGATTCTTATCCTAGTGTACATTCCAGCTGCGACAAGTTTCTCTGAGGGTGAGGAGTTTTCTGTTGTTTCTATGTTGCAGCTCCAAACTGAAGAGCATGTCCAAGCCCAACTCAGCTGCAACTCTGAGGAAGAAGAAGACAAATAATGACGGAAGCGGCTCTTTCTTCAGCAGCACAGAAACATTCCTGAACAGCACTGAGAGTTTCTACTAGGACCAAAGAAAAAAGGATTGTGGCCTCCGGGGTGTTTGAGAGAAATTGAAGCCACTGTAATCAAATCCTGTTGACGATAGAATCTCTGAAAAAGAGATGTTAATTACTTTTGCTTGGCTGAACATGTGCGGGATCAGAAATGAAACTTCATTATCATGACTTGAGAACCTGAGAGGAACAGCTTTGAGGCAGCTGGTGTAGATTAAGTTCTTCTGCCATTTAATCATGTTGAAGGGAGCATTTCTTCTTCTTTTTTTAATCATGCCTTTTCTGAATATTCATTTCCTTCCTATATGCGAATCTGCTTAACGCTTTTATTCCTATAAACAAATAAACCTTTGTGAGAGTTCTCCATTGTCGTCCACATTTGTTCATTCAAACAACGTCTCACTGAAATGTGCCCTGTAACTTTGAATGTCGCCAAAACATTATTTTACAACAGAATCAATTAGATGTTTCAAGCCATCATATGACATCTTGGCAGAAGACAACTCTTGACGTTAGGCCCATGACCGAGTCGATTGCTGCTCTGCATCATGCGTGTTTCATGGCGTGACTTGTGTGCCTGGATGCTGCCGGCATGTGTGCTAGAAGGTGTGTGAGAGTTTTTTCCGATGAGCTGTCCTGCCCTCGGAGCCCAACACATGCTAATGCACGACATGACTGACAGGGAGGCAGCATCTTGTGCTATTTCAGATCAGCTCCCCAAGGGGTTTGGTGCTCCAGACAAGGTGACCCCACTCAATGACACTCTCCTTTCAAGGAAGCTGCACTGCAGTACCTTAAAGTCTCCACCAGATGGGAGTCCTGATCTGTGCCTTCCAATGGCTACATTATGACGATGAGCACAGTTACTGCTGATTTCCCCAATTATCCAACACTGACAACGTGTGTGAAGGTGAAAATAAACATTTATTGTGTTTGCAGCAAACAGAAGAAACATTTGACCGTAAAACACAGACTTGATTTGTATCTCATAGAATGAAGAGACATTTAAATAATGCTAATTATAAATATTAAATACCATTTGCAGAGTGACACTAGCAAACATTTTTAATATGTTAAATTAATTGTAAATAAATTGTCTATAGATAATTCTAATGGTGAGTAGTGCTTGTCCTTGGGCTGGAGTCTGGTGTGACAGCAGTGATCTTCTTTGCTCTGCGGGCCTGACTGTAAAACACACCATGAAGAGATAACAGTTAAAAAGCTGTTTGACATGTTCCACAAACATCCAGATGTGGTAACTCATGACTGAGCAGCATTAAGAGTTGATATTGTAGATGGACTCAGATGTTCGACTCACTCTAGCTCCCTGATCTTCTCAGCCACCCAGTCCTGTTTCCAGTGGCTGCAGATGTCTCCCTCTGTCGTCTCGAATCTGGGAGATGGAACAAGAAATGATTAGTTTCGATCGCCAAACCTGCTTTAGTTCAAGACATTGCATCAACTGTATTAGGTTTTAATTATTACTCTCTGTATGATAAACCTAAGAGGTGGTTCTTACATGACAGCGCGGACGCAGGGCAGGTTCCTCCGCTGGATCCTGAAGCCGATGATGGGAGCGGAGACGTTCGCAGTACTGACCTTGGTGCAGCACTTGCTAAACTTCATTTGTGCTTTTGAGGAAAACAAAAAAAAGAAAATGTTGAGTCTATACAGTTTGATTTTCCTCAGAATATAAACATTTTTTTTGATGACCAGCAGAGTAGATACGGTGCAGGATCTCCAAAAGTCAACTCACCAGAAACTGTAGTAGCCATGGCAAGGATCCCAACGAGGACGGCCAGGCACGCAAGTCTGTTGTTGCAAAGCTGCATGGTCAATGTGAGACGTTCCAGAGGTTCTTAGCAGGAGATGCAGTGCGATGGATTTAGCAGAAAGAGACTGATCTTCTCAAACTCGTCCTCCAGGTTTTAAACCATAAAAAGAGGAACCAAGGCCTGCTAACAGGATGCATTTTCTCTCTTGGCTTTCTGCGATGTGTGTGTGTGTGTGTGTGTGTGTGTGTGTGTGTGTGTGTGTGTGTGTGTGTGTGTATGTGTGTGTGTGTGTATTTGCGTATGTGTGTGTGTGCGCGCATCAGGATGGGGGCATAGAACTCAGTTGCTGGAAATCTAGTTGTTCATTTCCTTTTTTGAAATTTGATCATGAAATGGATATAAATGGAAAAGAAATGTAACTTTAACTGTGGATCCAGTACAGATATATATTTCACTTATTCATTCAGAAAACCTAAAAAGCTGTTCAAATAAACATATTCACGTAGAAATAACACCACGTTGTAATCCACTAATACAGGTAATCGATTACAGCAGGTATAGACTACTTGCATATGTTTACTGGGACTGTGTTCAAATTATCATACTTTACTGGTGAATTGGGAAAGTAGGCTGCCTGTACAGGGCAACGTGAGATAATATAATACAAATCTATTTTATTTCATGTGTTTGACCTGTGAAAGAAATCGCTGGAGGAATGGTTATATTTTAAACAGTTGTGTTAATGTATTGTTTATTATAACTATCAATTACTTTTTAAACAATTTATACTACTAATATAATCTACAATCTCAATAGCGGTAAAACAGTACATTTAGGTTTGAATCCTGCTGATCTCAGCAATAATATAAAGGCCCTAATCATGTGCTAGTCACTCTACCCAGTGTGTCATCTCTCTCTCCGGACATCCCTGATCTTTCTCTGGTGTTGACCTTGCCGGTCAGGACAGCAGCAAGAAAAGGGGAAGGAAGGAGATCCCAAAGCTTTCCGGTGCAAACCACAAGTTTCTGAGCATCCTCCTCCCAGATTTGGTGATTTGTCACTGCAGTCACAAGTCTCAACTTGTTCCGCTGTGATTCAACCACACCGAAAACGCCTATAATGATATTGCAAGAATAACCTTTTCCTTAACACAGCACTGATTTCGAATTAGAATAGAGCTTCAGGTTCATTGCAGTGGTGCATTAGTAAGTAGCCGCCTTCACCCCCCAAACTGGGTTTGAAACACCAGACAGCTCTGCCTTTTCAACATTTTCAATCAATTGTATTACATAGAAATACTGTGGTGATGCTTCCCATCAAATTGTTCTGTCACTGTCGTCCAGGTTCTGTTAGTTCAAAAAGTTGCGGAGCTAATGCCGAGACTCTGGGGATTGTGTCACTGAGTCGTTTTGCAACCAGGTTCCTAAAGAAACGGAACTTATGATCTCAGACTTTTCCCCAGTAGCCGTGGGTGATGTCCAATGCAAAATTTCAAAAGAAAGTTATCTCAGTGACCTCTGATCCTCTCGGGAAGATACCAAACCACGTTTGCTTCATGTCACAGAAATGAGCAGATCATGTTGAGAAGATCAGCTGATAGCCAATGGGAAAGAGGAGATGAACATCACTGCATAGTTTACATGGTTTTAGATTTCTCACATATATGTTTACTTCAGCTTATGTTTCTTGATAATAAAGCAAACCTTCATATTAGTTTTATTGGAATAATCCTGTACTTTTTACCCATGCTACTAGAGAAACTATTAACGTACTTGAATAGATTCAGTGTAGCACAAAAACTGGTTAACACACTGAATATTACGGTAAAAAATAGATTTAACATTCATGAATAACCTTGAGAGGAAATTACCGTCCTTATCAATGGAAAATCCTTAAATATACAGAATTATGCTATTTAAACAAGAAGGTCTCAGAAACGTGTTCACCTTCGTCTTTGTAGTTTATATTTTACTAGATATTTTTCCCAACATTCTGTCAATTTTCATTTTTATGTGACGATTTAGATTATTTGTTTGCAGTAAATACATTTGATGATAATCTAATATAAGATGGAACACAACTTGCATTAAAATATGCAAAAAAATGACATTATATTCATCTGTTTTCAAATATTCTGGAAGACGACACTGTAATATAATCTGAATTAATGCATTTCAAAACAAACAGCTGTGAAACTACCAGCCTCTGTTGCCAGACGTGTGTCGGATTATAGTGAATAGATGGTGATAGAATACATAGTGAATTACACAGACATGACTTTACTGGTTTTGCTTATTCCTCTCTTTTCTAAATGGAACAAAAAAAAATCCTTGGTAGTGAAAAGCAGAAATGACAACTTCAAATGAGGAAGGAAGCAGGACCAGTGTGATCGGCTTCACTGTGCTAATGAGGATTATGACGATGGCAATATTGTGAAACCTGGTTTACTGTTACAGGATCTTGTCTCTCTGGATGTGTGCTGCCGGCTGGGCGTCGCCTCCGGCTCCTTCTCCTCTCGGCAGCCTGACTCCCATCATGGTGCTCACACCTCGGACAAACTTTGCTTGACTCTATTTGATATTTAAAAGTCTTTATTTTTGTGTCCGTCCGCCTGCACTCCTCAGCCTCACGTTACTGGTGCAGCTTCCCTTCGCTCTGTGTGGAAACACCGACCTGTTCCCTGGACTCTGATTCGACAAACAGCTCGTTTTGAGTTTTCTTTGTTATCCGTCAGCCTCTCCCTTTACATTATCTATTCAAGCACAACAATGACTGTGCTATTAATAATTGGTGTACACCTTCAACTAGTAGAAACCAATATTCTGATATAAAGACAATAGTCTGAAAAAGACACTGCCATCTACACAGCATCTTCTGATAAATTGAACCTAAATACAGTCAGAGTCAGAACAAGCAAATTAATGTGTAGTATTTGGATCATTGTCGCATCATGTAGAAATGTTCAAACGCATCATAATGTCTCTTTTGTTTGAGTTTTCAAATCATTTTGCGATATTGACAGTCATCACTTACCAACAGGTTCCAATATAAGGACGTGATTTTGGCGTGAGACATTAATCAGACAATGCTCTGTATGTAAATGGTATATGAATGGAGCACTCGATTAGCAACTCATGTAAACATTATACTCTGAATAATTCAAACAGTCAGGATATGGCTGTCCATGTCCGTGTCTCTGCAAAGTTTTAGTTTACACTTTCTGATCTGTGACAATCGAACCATTTTGATTTTTATTTGTTATTGAGTCCAGTCAGGGTTGCTCCACTGCATCATCATCATCTCCTATAGCATCATCCTGACTGGCTGCAAACTGATGGAGCAATAGGCCACTCGACTTGGAAGAACCATCCTACCTCAGCACTCTGCGGCACAACTAAGGGATATCAGTGATTTAATCCTGACTCATAATAATGGGCTGTCACAGGTTAGAGTCAATTAAACATAATGGACCATCTAGAAAATTCCACTTACACTGTCAGATTTAAAAGCCCCAGAACAACTGCTTTATCAGTGAGGGCTGTGAGATAACTTCCACAGTGACATGGTGGCTACAGGAGAGTCAATTCCTGATTGAACTCCACCTTTTACTGAACTTTTCTCTATGTTATGTCATTTCAACATTCACTTTTACTAAAGGATTGGTTCTTGTATGTGATGATCCACCCTGTGAACCTCAAATGGCCCATGATGGCCAATGTGTGAACGGGTTTCATGAGTGTTAGACAAAGTGTGAGATTTAGCATCGCTGTATGTACATTGTAAATGTCAACTGTAGTACAAGCTCTTTGAGTGTTCATGAAGAGGAGGAGAGTGCTGAATAATTACAGCCCATTTACCACTCATCTGAATAAGAGAGACTCATTCACACAACCAGCCTCCCACTCCTTGTTAGCTCTGTTGGACGCTGATGGAACTACATGACTAGAGCCTCTATAAGGGACAAACACAAAGTACAGCTGAACATAACATTATATCACATGGCTCACTTTTAACCTAATGAAACATTTCAATAATTTGCACCTAGTTTGACATTAAGAAATTCCCAGTCTGTAAACAAGTCTCTTCTGATCTGCTGCTTCTTACATCCCAATAACATTAGTCAATGTGTATTTGCCCTCAAAGAGAGGTACTCATACAAACCAGTGGCACACATTAGAGAGCATATATCCGCCGAAGGCAGAGCAGTCACCTAAAGGTCAATCAAGCTGATCAAACCAAATTTCAATGTGCACGGCCGGAGAATTTTTTTCATAATAAACAGGAGATGGCCTCTGACGACTTTCATCGTCCTGCTTCTTCAATCGAATCACAACATTGACAATGCTGGACTCCACAGGTTGCATCTGTTAATATAACTTCTGTCTAAGTGAAGCCATCAAGAAGGTTGACTGCACAACCAGGAAGTCACCAACAAACCTTCTACACGTGGAAATGTCTCTGCTGTCAGCCTCTTCCTCTAAACAGGTGACCACAAACAATGTGGTTAGTGCAGCAGCTTATGTTGTGCACTGTTTGTGTGTGTGTAGCCTCGCATATGCATGCCTGCAAATGCCATGAAACCAAAAATGTGGTATGTTTGCTCTGCCTGTAAGCTCTATGTACACAGGTATACACAAGCGTCGGAGGCTAAACCTCAGAAGCACAAGGAAGCTTCCATGTTCGAAAGTGAGATTTATTTCTCGAGTGTAGGAACACACCTTTACCTTTGCACAAAAGGTCTTCGAAGATTCTTTCGAGATGTTTTAATTGTCAGAGGACAGCACAGTTTCTACTTTATTGAAATCATTGGCTATTTTACTGACAAAACTGGAATGTGGGGGAAAGTGTCACTAAATATAAACTGATCCCTTTAAAAAAACATAAATCTATTGAGACAGTAATACCATACAGATTAATCATCAAGTCGCAGGTTATAGGAAATTAATACATTATTATTTTGAATTTTAAATACTAGTACAGGTGCAAAGCCTATAATCCCTCCACATTGGAAATGCATTGACTCACACAGACCACAACTTTTTGAGTAGAGGGCTCAGGACCACTCCACTGTGGGAGGAAATATGTTCTCTACTTTCCAGGCGTGTGCACATCTGTGGGCGCAGCACACTAGACGGTTTTAAACTGATGTGTGTCGGTGGGTTTAAAAAGGACTTGCAGAGCAAACTACACACCATATCTTTTTTTAGCCCGACAGACACAATGTCTCTTCTCAACTTTGTCTCACTTGTACTTATAGCCACCATGCTGTCCACAGCCTCAGCTCAAGGTAAGGCCAATTATCATGCTTTTATCCATGTGAGTTTTCATGCAGTTTTTTATAATATGGTTCAATGTTCTTGTTAATGTCAGATTATGACGATTCATTTTTTGTGTCATGTACACAGGTGGGATCGCCAGCTGTTGTCGCAAAGCTTTAAGCACTCAAATCCACAGAGACCTTCTGAAGAATTACTATGTACAAGAACAGCCAGCGTGTGCTCTACATATAGTTGTGTAAGTCAGCAAATCTATCGAGCGTTGGATTAGTGAGCAAACTTTGTCTTCACATAGTCCCAAAATGTTAAATGTAGAATATTTACATGCAGTTGTCTTTATTTCAGGCTTAGGGTTGAAATCTTTGAAACAATCACCCCCCTCAAGAAATGTTACAACCTGTCACTGACTGGATGTTTTTCTGTGATGTGATTTTCAATAGCTTCACCACGCTGAAAGGCAGAAAGATCTGCTCTGACCCAACCAATCTGTGGACAGAGACAAGCATGGCCTACCTGGATGGCAAGAATTGGCAGAGGCAGAATTTGACCTCACACCGCCGCCGCCGACGCCACTGACCCAGCGTCCACCCTCATGCTGAGAAAAAGGCCACTGAGTTATTTCAGAAAAAGTAGTTGAATTAATTTGAATATGATACTATATATGCCTATCTATCTAATTTTAAATTCTATGATGAATATCTGACCTTGATGTAAATATGTAAATAATTTGTCACATTGTTCATGGTACAGTGATACTGAGAATCATTAAAATCGTCAAAGTGCAATGGCTGTTCTCTTCTCATGTTTGGAAAGGCTGGGTGAGGTGAGGGGAAGTCAATTCTACACATGGAACCTTTAAGTGGGGTTGTATGAAAAGGAGACGGGAGCCAGTGGAAGAAGTATGATGAGGCCTCAGCTAAGAGGGGATACCACACTGAGAAATAATCCTACACTGAAAAGCATCAGCAGAATGAACTTCAATTATTAAAAGTAAAAGTGACTGGAGTCTTGTAGACTAATGAGTGTTGCATCATTCTATAATGTCTAATTAGGATTTCACTACGGCAAATAAAAGCTCATTTTAAATGAATTTAAAAGTATTTTGGTGAAGTTTAATCTATAAAAATGCATTTTATCTTCAAAGTTCAACGGGGCTTCTGGCAATGGTATTGAATATAAACCGGTTCTCACAAAATTGCTGTTGCCATGGACTAAAGTAATAAGCCAATCTCCATTATACCCCCTATATTCTAAACTTGGTATTGCGACTTTATCAGAGTGTTCTTATCTTAAACTGTGTTTGTTTGTTATTTCGCAGACTTATACAAAAACTACTGCATAGAATACCACAAAACTTAGTGGAAGGATGTGGTATGGGTCAGGGACGTCCCTGTTAAATATGTGGCTATGGATCTGTGGGCGGATCCGGGGGGGGCATTTAAAATATTTTCATTGTTTTGTCAGAGAATAATTCATTGATCTTCATGATACAATCTGGCATGTTTAGTGTTATATAATTATAGTATATTTGTATAATGTGTTGTATAATAGTCTAACAGGATGTGAGGTTACTCACTGCAGAGCTTGCTCTCTAACCGCAGACACAACGTGTTAATTCCACCCTCATTAAAGCCACTAAATAGAAACGAAAAGTACACACTCTATAGACCATGGCTGAGTCATTCACAGTGTAGTCAGTTACATGTGTTCCACCTCTGCTAATGGCCTCAATGTTCCACCGCCCCTCACTGCGATGGTGTGAGGGGCGGCATGGTGGGCTCCAGGCTGGAAGATGGACGTTGTTGGGGCTTTCACTTCACATGTTTCCATAATTTGTTGGCGCTAAAAAAAGCTGCTAACATTGTGTGGGTTGTCAGTGAGCTACAGCTGGGGACGATTTGACGGTGGAAGGTTTGAGGTTGATGCACAGTTTGCTCAAACCACAGTGTGATGGGTTTTCCCCACGGCTTGCCTAGACCTTGGAGGCACATCATTGCCTCTTGTGTGACGAATATAAATGTTATTCAATGTTAATATGAGTGTGAACACACTGCAAATGGGATATAAACCTGTGGGTATAACATTATCAGAACAACAACATATATTTCGCATTGACCAAACTTATGATAATATGTTATCATTCCACTTTATCTAATGTGGTATAGTTATTAATCTTATGTAGGTTTCATGCATATTCATGGCTTTGTATTGTATATGAGAGTTGTGTTGTATTTTTTGATTATTATAATGTATTTTAATGATGAGTTATTAACTTGTTATTATTGGATAATCATGAGTTTTTTGTACAGATAGGTTTTATGTCAGGTTGCCTTGTAGGATCTGGCTAATGAGCTTATACAGGTAACTTTGGCTTATTAACAATATTTTGTCTCTTGAATAGTGAACACTGTCTCTCAAATAACTAGTAACTATGGTAAATGGTAAATGGATTTGTATTTATATAGCGCTTTTCTAGTCTTGATGACCACTCAAAGCGCTTTACACTACAGTTTCACATTCACCCATTCACACACACATTCATACAGTGCATCTATCCCAGCACTTTGTTATTCTATTGGGGCCATTCAGGGTTCAGCATCTTGCTCAAGGACACTTCGGCATGCAGATTGTTCAGACTGGGGATCGAACCACCGACCTTCAGGTTGGAGGACGACCACTCTACCCCACAGCCACAGGGCTGAACTATGAGTAAATTGTCATTATAAGTGTCAAATATTCTGTCCAAAAAAGTGTCATGATAGTGACATTATTTTACCACTATATTAAAGTACACAATGAGGAGTATAGTACATGACCTACCTGAACATGAATAATTCATACAATCCATGTGAAACCTGTGGTGTGGGAGTATGAGGAGTAATCATTACTATGATTGTGTGTGTGTGTGTGTGTGTGTGTGTGTTTGTGTGTGTGTGTGTGTGTGTGTGTGTGTGAGTGTGTGTGTGCGTATGTGTGCCCCAGTGATATGTTCAGTCAGATGTGTGGAGTTGAGAGAGGGGGGCGGGAGATTCATTGTCCTGAAGCTAAGAGCAGATCTCCAGTGTACACATGCTGTACATACATCTCCATACGTGTCACTTCCTGTCTGTATACATGCAGGTGTATGTCGGACCCTGACGTGGGTTTATTTGTAAGTCACAGTGGCTCCTCTAATTCATTTAATGTTGTAAAATCTTCCTTTAAAATCCTTATGAGTAGTTTGACTGTCAATTTCCTCCATGATCTTCAGATTCTATTCAGATGAAACGTTGCAGCTGAGATTGTTTGCTCATTTAAAAGAGTCTGTTTCATTTCTTTTAGAGCAACAACCTCAATTAATCTTAAAGGTGAGTCTAAAGCAACACTAATTAATTTCTTGGCAGCATGAGAATATCCCAACAGGCCGTAAACACAACATTAATATATTATCTCCCAGTTAATTTGCCAAAGAGGTGAGCAAAGGGCTTATGATTTAACCATCCACCAGACATGGAGCAACATTAGCATTCATTTGGAGTCATGTTTATGGCCACTTGATGAATGTACGCCTAATATTAACTCTATTATGGTTCTGTTCTGGTTTCAGCCGACTCCTGAGGGAATATGTGGGTCTAGAGCAAATGTTCACCAGCCGATGTCTCCCGTTTAATTCTGAGCAGGTTAAAAGTGGTGTTTGTTTGTTTTGTTTGTTCAGAAATCTGATTTCTAATGTGGCTTGAGATACAGATATGAGAGATACAGCGAGAGTGATGCAAAGTGAAACGTTGAGCTAAAAGAAGATAAAACTGTCACTTTATGTTGAAGGGAACTACCTAACTACCTTTCGCCTCAACAAGGTATTTCTCTATATTCTTTAAATAAATCTATCGATTGGTGCGTCAGTAGTCCTGTATTGTGCATCACCTGGTTTCCCCCCACACTCGTATTAGACAGTCCTGTAATGTTTCATGGTCACTGACGCATAACGGAACGATTTTCTCAGAAGAGAGGACACAGTTCTGCTAACTCTCTTCTGCCGGATTAGCCACAGACACATACATGATAATGCTCGATCAAACAACGCAGGATGTGCTGCTGGTACGGCAGACTCTGTTTCAAAGAAAACCACACACTGAGACACAAGGGCATTAATAAAGCACACACAGAATATCTCACGCATCCCTCAATACATCACTATACTGAACTTTGAAAGTGTAATGGACATTTTTTTTTGTTTTGGCTGAAAATGTTATCTTCATCTTCCACCAGTAAAAAGTAGATTGATTTATCGAGACGGAAAGATGGAAAGACAGACAGACGGACAGACAGATAGATAGATAGCAGGGACTGGTTCCAGCCTTTGTGTTAGTTTCTGTTACGCTGGACATCTTTATGAGTTTCCTTCCCGTACACTTTGTACATATTTGTTGCATATTGACGCCAATTTAGAGTCAAATAATCTTCCATAAACACAACAAACTATTTGCTCAGAAAGATTTTATTGAGAAGTGACAGTCAAAAATATTTTGACGGGCATACGCACACGTTTACATAAGGAACAGTCAACACAAACTTACATAGGATAAGATAAAACTTTATTAATCCACACACCTAGGAAATGCAGTAAAATCGGTGTGGGGTTGGCATCTGGAATCCAACTAGAGACCAGAGTCCTGACATCACAACTATATATTCTGTATGTTTAATCATGATAATAATAGATTTTAGTTCTCTTTGCTGTTAATGTTACAAGCAGGTTTGAAAGACGCCATCAGAAACATTTCCCCCTTCTCCCACTGGACTTCAGCCGCCACCTCCGCCTCCTTCTTTTCCTGCCTTGCTTCACTGGTGCTTTTGTTGTAGTGGGGACTGTTGATGCGAAGTCACTTGTGGATGCCTCTGTATTCGGTTGCATCTCAAGAAACCCCTTTGCCTCATCCATCTTCACTGTGACTATTTTTGTCCAATCGCTCTGGGGGTCGGAGGCGGATCCCTGTGTATTCTGCTCTATCTCAAGCGACCCTTTGGCCTCCTCATCCACCTTCACCGTGACTTTTTTTGTGGTAGTGGGGACTGTTGATGCAAAGTCACTTGTGGATGCCTCTTTATTCTGTTCCATCTCAAGCAACCGTTTGGCCTCATCCACCTTCACAGTGACTTTTTTTGCCCAGTCGCTCTGGGGGTCGGAGGTGGATGCCTGTGTATTCTGTTCCATCTCAAGCGACCCTTTGGCCTCCTCATCCACCTTCACCGTGACTTTTTTTGTTGTACTGGGGACTGTTGATGCGAAGTCACTTGTGGATGCCTTTTTATTCTGTTCCATCTCAAGCAACCGTTTGGCCTCATCCACCTTCACCTTGGCTTTTTTTGCCCAGTCGCTCTGGGGGTCGGAGCAAATTCTACTTCCAAGCTCTGTCTGGAACCTGCAAAGGATAGTGTGAGATATTAATGCAGTTGTATTGCTTTATTCATGTTGATTTTAGTTTAATACTAACTTATGATTTATTTAAAAGTTCAACAAAAAATATGGGTTTTTTGCACGCACTTGCAGTTCCTGTTGTTCTGGTTAATGCACAGTAAACTGTTTTCCAAGGGCCTATTTTCCATTAGAAAGTAGACCCAATGAACTGCGGACACTATTGAGATTATCCAAAACTACAGCGACACCTTCTAGAAAGTGGTGTTGCTATTGCAATTTATAAATATAATCTATAATATCTGAAAACCTGGAAACTTGGTATGAAAACCAAAACTGACATTGTGTGTGTGTGCGTGTGTGTGTGTGTGTGTGTGTGTGTGAAACTTACACTATGGCTGTGACAGGACAGACACCTTCCAACTGAATTGTGTAATTCTTAATTTTCCTTACAGGGACTCTGGTGTTGGACACACCAGGACAACAGTCGGACATGGGTCCATGCACTGCGCGGGACACACACACAGAAAGAAAGATTAATTTCCCACTGACAAACTTTCAGATCATTCACTCGATTACAGTTTACAGATTACACTTTTTTCAGTACTTACTTGCATGGGCCGAGCTCATCCATGTGATGAAGCTGAGAATTGGCAACACCACGATCCGTCTCATCTTCAAATTGGCACCGTGGCTTTGTCCTTCAGTGGCCGAATGAATATCGCTCAGCGCAAATATTTACAACCTGACTAAAACCCCAAAAATGTCTCTGCTCTTATACACCACCAGCCCATCCGCCTCTCTCCCCCCACCTCACTTCCAACCCGTCACCACTGAGGTTCGTCACATGGCCACACAGTGGGGAGAGGAAACAGTGAGTTTTGCCTTTCACTCGCTGAAGGTGAGAAAAAGACCATTCAACCACAGTCCTGCCCACGATGCAACACTTACGACTGGCGCTCACTCAAAGTACTACCTCCGAGGTGTTAGTAACCCTATAGACATACATACAGAAACTTGTCCGTTTCCCACACTCACTCTGAAAGCCACAAGCTGCCTCCACTTTAACACTCTCTGACACACCATACAAGGTTTGGCACCTGAGACATGAACTTATCAAACATGTTTGTAGGTTTAACTCGAAATAATTCAGTAGTCAGCATAATCCTTATTGTCTCACCAGCCACAGGATACTGTGTTTGACAGTCCTACAAATAAGTTGTTTAACGTTATTTTAATTGAAATGTGCAGATATATATTGTGATGTGAACACTGGGGCGATCCATCTTTGTATTGGTGCTTCCAGACATGCACTGTACTGCGGACATTTTCCTGAAATTATGAACCAGACAGTTGCTCTGGACATTCTCTGACACCTATTCTGCCAGCTCCCCATGCAAAGTGTGCCCATGTGAGAATACAGTTGGAAATGTCCAGAGAATTCATAGCGAGTGAGTGAGTGTGATGATGTTTCTGTGACGGATTCCAAAATGATGGAATACAAATAGCTAGGGATAAAAAAAGGAGTTGCCATACACGTAGAAGACACAGACGCAGATCTCAATTTGGAAAAACATAACATACTATGGGAGGTTTTCGCTTTCACTGTGTGAACACAACATTAGCAGATGTGTATCAGCCATAATGAGTGAAACCACCACATGACGGTGTGTATGGCCTTTACTGAGAGAGATGGCAGACTTTGATTGTGATGAGACAGTTTCCGTTTTTCACCACACTAGAATTTTCAAGTAAAAAGAGTTCAGGTTAGATTAGATTTATATAGTTGGTTAGGGGCACATGCCGAGGAAAGAAGAGCCAAGCATAGGGGATTCAGAAGGTTTAACACAGCATTTAACCAACTGTAAAGCTGCAGGCAAACTGACAGTTGAATGCACTCATAGAGCTTAAACTGCTTAAGAAAGAGAGGATGGATTAAATGAGAAATGGAGAAGAAGAGTGAAATCAAACAACGCAGGAGGTGCTGTCAGTATGGCAGACTCTGTTTCAAAGAAATCCACACACTGAGAAACAAGGGCATTAATATAACACACACAAAATATCCCACGCATCCCTCAATACATCACTATACTCAACTTTGAAAGTGTAATAGATGTTTTTTTTTGTTTTGTCTGAAAATGTTATATTCATCTTCCACCAGTAAAAAGTAGATTGATCGATCGAGATGGACAGAGGGATCGACAGTTAGATAGATAGCAGGGACTGGTTCCAGCCTTTGTGTTAGTTTCTGTTACGACATCTTTATGAGTTTCCTTCCTGTACACTTTGTACATATTTGTTGCATATCGACGCCAATTTAGAGTCAGATAATCTTCCATAAACACAACAAACTATTTGCTCAGAAAGATTTTATTGAGAAGTGACAGTGAAAAATATTTTGACGGGCATACGCACACGTTTACATAAGGTACGGTCGACACAAACTTACATAGGATAAGATAAAACTTTATTAAACCACACACCTAGGAAATGCAGTAAAATCGGTGTGGGGTTGGCATCTGGAATCCAACTAGAGACCAGAGTCCTGACATCACAACTATATATTCTGGATGTTTAATCATGATAATAATACATTTCAGTTCTCTTTGCTGTTAATGTTACAAGCAGGCGCCATCAGAAACATTTCCCCTTTCTCCCACTGGACTTCAGCCACCACCGCCGCCTCCTGAATTTCCTGTTTGCTTCACTGGTGCTTTTGTTGTACTGGGGACTGTTGATGCAAAGTCACTTGTGGATGCCTCTGTATTCTGTTCCATCTCAAGCAACCGTTTTGCCTCATCCACCATCACCTTGGCTTTTTTTGCCCAGTCGCTCTGGGGGTCGGAGCAAATTCTACTTCCAAGCTCTGTCTGGAACCTGCAAATGATAGTGTGAGATGTTAATGCAGTTGTATGGTTTTATTCATGTTGATTTTCATTAAATCCTAACTTATAATTTATTTAAAAGTTCAACAAAAAGTATGTTTTCTTTGCACACTCATAGTCCCTGTTGTTCTGGTTAATGCAATGTAAACTGTTTGCCAAGGGCCTATTTTCCATTAGAAAGTAGATCCAATGAACTGCGGACACTATTGAGATTATCCAGAACTAGAGGGACACTGTCTAGAAAGTGATGTTGCTATTGCAATTTATAAATATGATCTATGATATCTGAAAACTTGGAAATTGGGTATGAAAACCAAAACTGACTGTAGGTGTGTGTGTGTGTGTGTGTGTGTGTGTGTGTGTGTGTGTATGTGACACTTACACTATGGCTGTGACAGGACATTCATCTCCAAACTGAATTGTGTAAGTCTTAATTTTCCTTACAGGGACTCTGGTGTTGGACACAACAGGACAACAGTCGGACATGGGTCCATGCACTGAGCGGGACACACATACACAGAGAAGATTAATTTCCAACTGAAAAACTTTCAGATAATTCACTCAATTACAGTTTAGAACTTTTTTCAGTACTCACTTGCATGGACCGAGCTCATCCATGTGATGAAGCTGAGAATCGGCAACACCATGATCCGTCTCATCTTCAAATTGGCACCGTGGCTTTGTCCTTCAGTGGCCGAATGAATATCGCTCAGCGCAAATATTTACAACCTGACTAAAACCCCAAAAATGTCTCTGCTCTTATACACCACCAGCCCATCCGCCTCTCTCCCCCCACCTCACTTCCAACCCGTCATCACTGAGGATAGTCACATGTCCACACAATGGAAAGAGGAAATGAGCTTTGCATTTCACTCGCTGAAGTTGAGAAAAAAGACCATTCAACCACAGTCCTACCTACAATGCAACACTTACAACTGGAGCTCACTGAAATACAACCCTCGAGGTGTTAGTAACCCTATAGACAAACATACAGAAACTTGAAAGTTTCCCACACTCACTCTGAGTGCTGCCTCCACTTTAACACTCTCTGACACACCATACAAGGTTTGGCACCTGAGACATGAACTTATCAAACATGTTTGTAGGTTTAACTCGAAATAATTCAGTAGTCAGCATAATCCTGATTGTCTCGCCAGCCACAGGATACTGTGTTTGACAGTCCTACAAATAAGTTGTTTAACGTTATTTTAATGTAAATGTGCAGATATATATTGTGATGTGAACACTGGGGCGATCCATCTTTGTATTGGTGCTTCCAGACATGCACTGTACTGCGGACATTTTCCTGAAATGTTTGTAGGTTTAACCCAAAATAATTCGGTAGCTATTGAGCTCAAACTAAACGCTGAGCAATAAAAACATCATTCATAACTCTATTTTAAAGATGTATGGAATGCAGCACACGCTGCACGTTGAATTTCAACCCTGCACTGTGCATTTCTCCATCACTTTTGCAGATAATAGCAGGGCTATTGAGGCCTGCTGTAGTGTGCAGGAATAGTCAGGTAAGTTTTGATGATATTACTGGGGAGTTATATTAGCATGCTGATTGAGGATTGTTCATCTGTCCATCTAGCCTCTTTCTATTCATTTATTCATCAATTGTAAAACATTTTTAAAGACGATTCCAATTGTTTGGCTAATTATTTATATCTCTGGCATTGCATTAGTGTTTTTTTACAAGCTTTTTTCTCATCTTATTCTACAGAACAATGCCACATGCACTATCTCATGTGTGGAGACATTTCACCCCAGCCACTGTAGAAGGAAAGGCTGTGTACATTTGCAAATACTGTTGAAAGACCTATGTTAAGAATGACACAAATTTCCAGAAGCATATATTCAATTGCCCAAAGTTTCCTCAGGGCTTAAATCCGCCTGTGACAAAACAAAATGTTTTTATTTATGTCTGTATATGACGAGGTAAATCCAGTTAGTATAAATTACCCACACAATTTCCAGTTTATTCCTGTTAATTCCCGGTAATTCCCGTAAATTCCAAGGAATTACCAAGGAAAGTTTCCAACTTTGAATATTCCCGGAATTTTGCAACCCTACTCACCAGCCACAGGATACTTTGTTTGACAGTCCTACAAATACGTTTTTTACTGGGGCTATCCATCTCGGTAGTGGTGTTATTAGACATGCACGATACTGCGGACATTTTTTCCTGAAATTATGTCCAAGACAGTTGCTCTGGACATTCTCTGACACCTATTCTGCCAGCCCCCAGGTAAAGTGTGCCCATGTGAGAATACATACAGTTTCCGTTTTACACCACACTAGAATTTCCAAGTAAAAAGAGTTAAGGTTAGATAAGATTTAGATAATGTCGAAATCAGATTTATATAGTTGGTTAGGGGCACATGCCGAGGAGAGAAGAGCCAAGCATAGGGGATTCAGAAGGTTTAACACAGCAGTCAACCAACTGTAAAGCTGCAGGCAAAATGGCAGTTTAATGCACTCATAGAGCTTAAAACGTTAAAGAAAGAGAGGATGGATTAATGAGAAATAGAGAAGAAGAATGAAATTAATATTTTTTAGAAGGGGTGAGGGCACTGGACACACAAAGAGGCAGAGAGATAAGCAGGAGCACGATTGAAATTAAATAATTAAGAAAAGACAGACTCAACAGGTGTTGGGCAGCGCAGTGGTTCGACCCGTCAACTAACAGCAAGAAAATAGCACCTGATTGGCCATCCACCTGCTGTCAGTGTGGAAAATAAATGGTACTTTTATGGCCTTGACTCCCTCATTCAACAACAACAAATCCCACACGTCCAGCCATTAACACCAGTGAAAACCTGGCTGGTGTATTCCTGAATAGAAAACACACAGATACATAAACTGACGACCATACACACACACACAGGTATATGCAGGCACATGCAAGCAAGCACACACATGACCTATGCCTGGACTAATGTTCTCAGGCACGAACGCACACACATTTCTCCACACCCAACATCCCAGTCTCATCATTTTCATCCCTGTGGCTTGTCGGAGGAGAAAATACCTCGGTGGATTATTCGTTCCTCTCTTATTCATTAGTTGTTGTCCTGGGCAGGAGCCAGGGCCGCTGGTCCGCTGACAGCGTGGCTGATTGGAATTAGTCTCCTGATAAAGCAAGAGAGTGGAACGTAGCGTCGCAGGAAATTACAATCAATACTGACTCTCATATCCTCATCCGACATTGACTGCAACTGGGAATGAGAAGCACATTGTCCGGCCTCTGCACGTGGACAGGAGGACGTGCACAGGGACTGTTTTACGGCACACAGACTTTCACAGAGGCCCTCGTCATTACTACGCACAGAGAAAAGAAATGAACAGAAACCCCCCAAACCGCAGCTTTCTAACAACGCTGTGTGCATTAACACCCACTCGCGCACACGCCCTACATCATGCTTGTGCCCTTTGTTACTTTAGAAATGGGGACAGACTGTGGCAGAGAAGAGAGCTTCCTAAAACGACTCATAGCAATCACCCACATACACACACACGCACACACACACACACACACACACACATGCAAGCAGGCACCCATTCACACACACACACGCACCTTAATGTGATTGGCATATCACAAATGAGACCATTAATTAAAGGAATGTCTCATCAGATGAATATATTTGTCCGTCTCTGTTTAATAAAGAATCAGATACAGACAGATCAAGGTTTAATTTAATCCTTTATACAAAACTGAGGAATTGTATTGATTCATTTGGGAAGATAAGGATATGTGATTCTGTCTTTTTCTTCTTCTTTTTTTTGGTAGAATTATAACCATCAGACAGTCTGATTAACTTTCTCCCTCTCCTTACTCTCTGTGTACAACTTCTGATAAGTTCCACACCAAAAAGGAAAAAAACTTCTATAAAGGCCAGGTATGCTGTTCAGAGAGCCATGTGTCTGGGCTTTGAGTCAGAAAGACGCCGGTGCCTGAGTGTGACGGGCCGAGCGTCTGTCTGCTGGACGGACTTTTGTAAAGAACACCGCACTACGGGGTCATTCTCAGAACTGGAGAAGTGTTGGGAAGAGCAGAGATGTTTTTGATATGTAACAGTGGAGCCATACAGGCCGATCAATACACCGACCTTTCTCAGACAGATTGCATGATGTTCTGCCCGGGCCCCCAGCACCATGCAGCCACCAGAGGTCCATCAGACATCAACACAGCCGTGTGGGCTGTATGGCCAGCTCTCTTTTACGTTACCTGGGGGCTTTCGTTGTGCTGTGTTCGTTTTATCTCTCTCTCTTTCTGTCACACACGCAGAGACACACTGCTTATGCAAACCTGTGAAAACAGATACGCTTGAATGAATCCAGTGAGAGGTGATCCTCAACAAATGAGGGTCTCTGACCTGTTCCCCAGGGCCTCTATAGATAGATCTAGCGTATTTCTGTTCAATAACAGGAGATGAACAGAAATCCCTCCTGGAGTTGAGAAATGTCATTTGCTTTCCAATTAATACTTCAATTAACTAAGTCATTTCCAATTCATTTCCTGAAACCGGTGGAGTTGAAATGAAGCTGACCTCCTGGCCCTGTATCAATCTCTTTGCTATTGACCCCTTCGTAAAAAGCCTCAATTGTGGATCAACCGTCCATTTAGGAGAGGCGTCAATAATCGACTTTAAAACGTGGGCCGTATTAACATAGACATTAGCATAGACATTGCTCTCATGGCTCTGGGGTGATTTGAATGTCTGTGAGAGTCAGTGACCCGCCCCTGTGCCTCCGGCTCACGGTCCACAGGCCGCAGAAGCGCGTAAAGTCTAATCAATAAGCGCTTTAATTATAGCGGCTCTCCGCCTGCAGTTCTTCACGGTTGGGAGACGCACAGTGCCACAGCTGATCCAGCACCATCATTTCAGACGGAGTTGGTTTTCACCGCCTCAGTAATCTGTCTCTTTTGGCCAATGCTATTATAGACAGCAAATTGTCCAGCCCTCTCCTTAGATTTGGAAAAAATGTGCCGATTAGTTGGGAGGCGGGGGTCATTTTGTTTCTATTCTGTTACTGCTTTGTGTTGCTCCTGTGGACCGGACCTACTTTCTCAAGCAAAAAGTCGCACAGACGAAATTGTGAAATCAAGTTTGTCACAGTTCATTTACCTTAAAGTGTATTTCAAAAGATGAAAATATTAAACACTGCATATTAAAACCATAACATTGTGAAGCGTGCAATGGCGTGTATCAGAAATGTTAGGTCCCCATCACAAAAATGAGAATGAAAACAGAAACAAAATGGGAGCAGCTCCACTGCCAAGTCTTGAGACAGTCAGACTCCACAACGGTTATGTTCTTTTTATTATTCTAACAAAGTGTCACTTCTTTTCAATAAATGATTTAAACACGAAAAAATCTGCTGCTCCAGACTTTGGGAGCCCTAATGCTGCTCGTGCACTAGATGGCGTACTTCCCCTGTAGTGAGTGACGGGGGAAGCCTGCGCTTGACAAGCTCTGGGAGAGTCACCCAAAATTAGCCCAGCAGTCTGGAGTGGCAAAAATACAACCACTGCATCCCCCAGGCTACAGCTGACATTATTCTGCTCTTCATGGTAATACAGTAAGTTGTGAGGCTAAAGAGATAAACTGTCAGCTGTCCTTGAATTATTGAGGTTTCCCATTCTAGACACTACATCGCTTGAACGTGGGCCGCCAGTTTGATCTTGTGGGCAAGTGACAGAACGACTATTGTGTCTGGACGTCAGTCTTTCACTGGCGGTGGCATCTCACACGAGGATGTGCCAGAGGGACATTTTATGTAGACGTTCAAAGAGGATGTTTCCCTTTTACTCTTCATCTCTCCATCTCTCTTTTAATTTGTCTGCTTTGATCAGCCAGTCCGTTCAGTCCACCTCACCCTGTTGCTTCTTGTCACATGTCCCATGATCGCCCTTTTCATCCCCACCACTCCCCCCACCTCTTTGTCATTAGGCCCACGTAGACCCCACACTCTTTGAAACTTTCTTCCTTCTTCCCTCTGTGACACCCTGCTTTTTCGTTTCTCTAATGGGTTAAGCAGGGTCATATCAAAGCCCTAATCCCTAAATGTGTGTTTGAGTGTGTGTTTGTGTGTGTGTGTGTATGAGAAAAGCATGGCCTTCCCTGCTTTAGCTAGATTATTCAAAGTTCCTGACCTCTGGGTGGTGAGAGGGGCCCGTGTTTGGAAACACAGGCACTTGTCTTTGTCTCCCGAGCCCAGCGGGGGAGCTCGACGAGGGGCCTCTCTTGTCAGGCGAGTCCAGGGCTGCACTCGGCCTGCTCTGGGCTTGAGCGTCCGTCCTCTGATCCTTGCCACCACCATCTTAATATTAATATGTCGTGAATAAGCAGACAGCTGGCTTGGCAGGCAAGTGCTCCCTGGATGCACACACTCAAACACACACATCTACACACACTCACACACACACACACACACAAACAAACAAACACACAAGCAGAGGATGAGTTTGGCCTACGAGAAAAAACATTGATTCTGAGCCCCCTCACTGTGAGTCAATCTGCCCCCAATAGACATTCAAGTGTATCTGCTTGATCTGATGTTTCCCGATAAGAGAGATTCCTCCCAGGGTGTGTGTACGTGTGTGTGTGTGAGTGTGTGTAAGAGATATTGATTCCAGTCTGACATGGCACGATAGATCCCGGGCAGCTGCTAAGAGTTTAAATGAGCCAATGGCATATCATTAAAGCTCATGATAATGTCAAAGGAGACTTCGGAGAAGCGTCTTTCGACCTAAAGAGAGTGTGTGTTGCATTGCTGGTTGTTTTCTCTCCTGGCTAACCTCTAACTGTTAAAACATCCATATAAAGGTCAGAGGTCGCAGGGCCAGAGGTAAAGAAGCCCTGCTTTAATTGAAGACTACTTGATCGATCACCCTCCATTTGATCGGGGTACAGTGGAGTCGACCCTATGGCTGCAGAGGTCCAGCTCTCTCTGAACTCGCCTACATTTCACTACACATCAGCACATGTAAACAGGGAAACCTGCTAACAGATGAATGGGCAGGGGTGAAAACATAACCTCTATGCCAGACGTAATAATAAGTGAGACAGACCGAGGGAGAGAGGATGACACACACACAGATGACCAGTAACCTCAAAAGTTCCATTTGAAAAAAAAGCAACAAGAGAGTCAGAGATTATTATAGCACAGGAATACTTCTATAACCTTCAGATGCTACATGATATTTCTCTATTGATGCAGCATGTCAGCACAGAAGAGCATCAACTTAACCTCTCACACACAACTCCGTGTGACCATCGTAAATCCAGAGAAAGGATTCAAGGCCACGACAGCACAGCCACCACTGAGCTGAAAGTCCGCTTCTGTTTCAATTAAATTTGACCACACTGGGCAGGATTTTACATACACACAAACAAACACAAACACACCCACACACCCACACACCCACACACACACACACACACACACACAAACACACACACAGGTTTGCGCAACTAACCTTATTACGATTGCATTGATTGCCTTCATTGAGGGCAGCCTAACCCAAACCTGACCAACTTTTGCCCAACCCTAACCACAATTCACACCATGCCACTAACCTTACAGTTTTTTTCGATTGCTTAAGCACGATTTTCAAAACAGGGCCTTGTGTTTCAAACACTAAACACAATCAGCACAACCACACACCCAATCAGCAGAACACCTCAGATCCTTTGCAAAACAAAACACTCTTGTAAAAACTATACACTTATTTATCAAAACCATATTTTTTTGCCATATGAACAACACACGCTTCATATGACTTAATTCTGCTTGAGCCAGTTACACACTGCTGTTGCTAACCTAAAACACTTTTAGCAATTCCAGTTCTCAGTGATTAGAGTTCTATAAGTGAAGTGCTCTGAGAAAGTACAAATATACAATAAATTCACCAGACACTACACAAGACCAATGCTGTAGACTCATGAAAATATAATTTATTTCTCTCCATATCCCCAAATCAGTCAACATGTCAACATGGAGAATCACAACAAAACATGTCCTAGTTTTCATGCTACTACAGGAGGGTGCATAACACTGTAAGCTCGACAAATATCAGACAAGCAGAACATTCTGTGTCCAGTACAGGTTTCAATGAGGGGTACCTGAGCCTGGGGCCGGAGATCGTAAACCCTCCACCGCCATGCCGAGAAAAACTCTTTGATTGGGTTTAGAGACGGAGAGTGTGGTGGAAGGTATGGTACTGTAAACTGTGGATGGTGTTGAAACCAGTTCTGGACCAGAGCAGAGCGGTGGAATGACTCATTGTCCCAGATGACAATGGATTGCATCTGGCGCATGTGGTTTACTGCTGTGACGATGTTGTGAAATCGGTCCAAACATTTGAGAATGTGAGGTGTGTTGTAAGGGCCCATGTTGTCATGACGGAGGAGGACCCCATTCTGTGTAGTGGCAGCACAAAAGGTGATGTTACCCCCATGTTGCCCTGGGACATTGATTATAGCCCCCTGGCCAATGACATTTCTGCCTCTCCTTTTTGATTTTGTCAGGTTGAACCCGGCCTCATCTATGTAAATGAATTCATGCGATTTCCTCAGCATCCATCTGTAAAACTCTCAAAAATACAGTGAAAGACAAGATTGTGTAGTTCAGCATAGGTCTGGAATACAGTACATCACACACAACATCATTACCAATGCCACAGACGCAGCCTTCTCCTCCTCCGTGGATTCCCCCTCTCACCCTCACTCTTCTTCTTTTTTTAGCACAAGCTCCATTTTGGTTGAAAACAGGTGAACTCAGCTGCTGCATTGCTATCGTGCTTAAACCTGATTGGTGTGTCTACAATTAAGCAACCATGTGTTTGAACACCTGATGGCTGCGTTAAACCAATTGGCCCATAGGGGTGGTCATTTGACAGGCAGTGCTTAGGAATTGCAAGGAAGTGACATCTTGATATACTTCTGTGTTTAATGTACACAAGTGTGTTTAGTGTTTTGCAGATCACTGTGTGTATTGTTTTGCAAAAAGTGTGAAGCTGACATTGTGCTTATAGTGGTGCAGATCTGGGCCCATGTTTTGCTCCTTGAGTGTCAAGTTTGATAATTGTGTTATACTTTTGATTTTAGTGTTTATGCAATCGAAAAAAAACTGTAAAGCTGGGGTCGGTTATCCTGGATACGTGAAAAAAAGCAGGCTACGCTTCGGAAAAAATGATACAGAGGCGCTCCACTCCCTCCAATCGTCCCTCTCGTCAAAGCTTCGCCCCGAGACACATGAACGTGCACTTTACCTGACAACTGCTGGAAGCAGACTTTCCATGACTTGCTCCCTTACTTCTGGATATCGTTGCTGCTTCAGCAGTGCATGTCTTCCCTGCCGAGGACTTGCCAAGTCATGCACAGTGAGAGCAGGGGCAGCCAATCATTTAATACCGTCCATATGTCTGTTATATTCCTGATTGCTATCGGGATGATTTCATCGTATAAATTAAACAGTGTTTCAGAGACGGCTTACCTACCCTGCCTTGAGTCAGGACCGAAGTAGTGACGCTTGCCTCATAAGGACCGGGCTTTGGTCCTGACAAGGTTTGGGTTAGGCTGGAAAAAGTCCCAAAGAGGGAACAAAAATGAGTTCACACACACACACACACACACACGCTTCCAGATGGCGGAGGTGTGTGGTTATGAGTGGCGTTACCACAGGTAATGTGATCACAGCTCAGACGGAATGATGTGTTTATATCATCCAGACTGAGACAGGATGGAGGGAGAGTGGAGAGGAGGAGAAGGAGGTGAAGGCAAACAGGACGTTGGAGGGAGAAGTGGACGGGACGAGGTGAGAGGGTGTAAAAGGATCAGAGAAATGCATACAACCGGGGGGGGGGCGAGAAAGAGAGTGAAATGGATGACAAATGAGGGGAAAGAAGGGAGAAGACAGAAGAGGAGGGAGAATGCCTGTCAATCAGATTATGAACCAATCATTTGACAGAGAATTGCTTTGACCTGAAACCTGGCGGATCACATTCGCTGGTGCACACACAAACACACACACACACACACACACACACACACACACACACAAACACACACACACGCTCACAGATGCACTCAGCATCGTTTCACAGTTGCATGGAGATAAATGTGTCTCGCTGGCATCCAGTCTGGTGTTAAGTGCACGTATTAGGGCCTATCAGCATTCATGTATGTGCGCCATGTGTGTTTGTGTGTGTGCGTGTGTGTCTGAGAGAGTAAGTAAGTGAATGAGTAACGAGTGAGTGATGGATGGACGATAATGCACATTTACTCCTTCCCACAAGGGCTCGAAGCGCTTTCGATGTCTCGTCTGGTTCACACAGACACACTGACACAGAATGACGCTCCGCACAACGACTCTTCTCCTATAAGCTCGATGAATCTCTCCGTCGCTCCTCTCTCTCTCTCTCTCTCTCTTTGCGTTTGCATTTCTATATCCCTTATCTACAACCTTTGCGTCTCCCTCCCTCTATCTGCCTCTCTCACCCCCGCCGTGTGTCTCATAGTAATGGAGCTAATTTGTTTAGCACACAAAGAGTGTCCGTCCATTAGCGCGGGCCTGTCCGTGCCGGGAGAGATGGTGACAAATCACATCTGCTCTGTGCAAGTCATTTTGTCAACACACACTGAGGCTGAGGCTTTTTTTTTTTTATTGTTAACTTTGAATCCAATTGCGTCACGTGACAGGGTCTGTGCGGCCTTCAGCCACTTTGAGAGCAGCGGTTCTCCTCCGCCAGGCGCTGACAGACATTCACCGAGGCCACACCTGCCTCTCCCTCCACTGAATGAAGTCAGCGCAGCAGGAGCTCCGGCTGCCTTTGTGCTACCTTTAAATGGAGTCGTTCTGTTTAGACGACTGCTGCTGCTATTTGACGCCCTGAAATGGGTAAAAAAAGGGGTAATTTAATGCAATTTTCTGGTTTGGTTTGGTTTTCTTTTGTCTTGGTTTAATTTATTTTACTTTACAAAATGATTCATTTCGACTGAGCTCTAATGTGGGATGAAAGACTTTCTATCAGCGACAATCTACTCCTCTACCCACGATGCCTTGCAAACTTCTGACCACTGTTACAAATAGGATTAGCGGCCTGTGAGGCAGCAGCGACTGCAGGTCATAATAAGACTCAGTAGTGTGTAGTGTGTGATCCATATGACAGTGACGCCTAAATCCCCATTCAGATTCTCCTTGATCTGAGCCAGCCCATTTAAAGCACTGAACAAGCAGGAAATGATTGAGCTCTGAGCCGGGCATCTCTCCGTCCTCGCTCTGCCAGCAGACTGTCACCGTTTGGGCAAACTCCAGTTACTCATGATGACTCCATTCTTCCCTTCATCCATCTCCCCTTCTTTCTTTTAGCACTTTTTGATATGATGTGACATCGGCTGAATAAAATGACATAAATTCCCTGACTTTGCTCCCACTTGTCTCAACCAGCCTCAGGACGATTCATAAAGATACTTTCCTGCTGTTGTTCACCTTGCCGCCGGTGAATCTGCGTGCCTTCTCGTCATTGGCTAATGGGGCGGCTCCGGCAGGAATGTGATACGGGAAGACAAGGTCAGTTTTCATTGATTGTTAAATCACTCCTCTGTTTGAGAAGGACAGGACTGAGATGGTAAGACACGGACCGCTCTCCCCCAGCAGGCTTACAGTAAATAACCCTCGGCTGGGCTCAGCTGTGCCAGACAACATTCACTTTGCCTACGAGTCAGCAGTTTGTCTAAATACATATATATATATAGTATATGTGTGTGCATGTCTGTGTGTGTGTGTGTGTGTGTGTGTGTGTTGGTGAGTGTGTTTATATTTTGGTTCCTATAGATGAGCAGACATTTTGGAACAGTGTGAGCATCCTCCTCTCTCAGCTTGTCTTTCTGTCAGTCTCTCTGTTTGTTTGTTTGTTTGTTTGTTTGTTTGTTTGTTTGCCTCTCTGTCTGCGTAGCGGGCCTCAGTCTCAAGGAGATCACCCTTCACTTTTTCCACTCTTTTCTTTGAAGGGAGCGCTGGCTGAGTTTCCTCTTTGAATAGCTGTGTTTACCCTCTTCCTCCCGCCCTCTATCCCTCCGTCTCTTCCTCCCTCCATCTCCCCGGATGAATGGCTGTCTGGACTGAGTTAAAGGGTTTCTGGAAGGCTTCAGAGGACTGATGTTGAGATATTTTGCGAACGCTCTCTATGAACTCATTGCATTTTAAGATTGGTGGCCACTGTAGAAAACCGTAGCCTCGCTTTCTTTGGCTGTGTTGGCGCCCTGAGCTGCACCACAAAATCAACAAGTTCACGCGGGAAATCGAAGTATATGTATATGTGTGGAGAGGTCGGTTGTGTTTTTGCAGATGGTGGCCTTGGAGACTACTGGGTGGGGGGGATGCTGAAGGGGCTCTCGGCCCGCGTGTGCAACCGAGACAGGGAGACTGACGGGGGCAGGGAGGGCTTTGTGCACCAGCCCTTTCCCACACTCCCTTTCACCTTTTTTGTATGGCAGCACCGGGGCTCTCTGACATGACGAATCGCTCTGCCTGCTTAGCTGAGACCATGGCAGTAAAGGAAAGTGAGAGTGGAGAGGAAGGATGGTTGAGTGTGTGTGTGTGTGTGTGTGTGTGTGTGTGTATGTGCACGTCTTTGTGTGTGTGTTTGTGTGTGTATGTGCGTGCGTGTTTGTCTTTTAATCTTCGGGCCTGAAACTGCCTCCGCCTCGCGTCCTCTATCCTGCAACTCTGCTCTCCTGTCACCAGTCTGGAGCCGAGCAGTCGAGGCTTCAACACTCCACAGCGGATGGGCCAAACGCAGGCACACACACTAACACACAATAACGCACATGCTCATATACACACTAATGCCTCTGCCCAAATGCCAGCACCAAGCTGTTGCCCATAAAGCCTTCAGTCTGTCACAATGGAGACATTACTACATGAGTGAGTGGCTTTGAATGGGGCTAAGGGTGTGTGTGTGTATTTAGAGTGTGGTGGCTTCGGGGGGTGTTCCTGGCAAGGCAGACGACCCTGTCATCACCTCTGCCCCTCGTCAAACAAGCAAACGGTGCATGTGCCCCGACACAAAACACTTGCACACACTCCCGTTGCGCCGCCTGTTGCACTTATCCAAGTTTGTAACTGTCCTCGGTTTTTCTCATATAGGGAGGAGCTCCGGGTATATATATTCACTGTGGTTGTGTGTTTGCGAGGGAATAAGAACGAGAAGTGTACTGTGGCATGGTTAGCAGACCGACACAAAGACTCGCTGACCCAGCCATAGGCCAAGCAGGGTGAGGGCTGAGAATGTAGAGGTCGAAAAGAGGAGGGGAAAGGAATGAAAGGGAGAGTCTTCCTAAAATGAGTGAAAGGCTATGGGAGGAGATCACTTCCAAGTGGAAATGCATTTGTAAAGTAAAGTGAGGAGGGGGAACGGCGCAAAACCACAGCGGCAGATGCAGACAAAGTTATGCACACGAGGGCACCGGGAAACACGTTTCAAAATATTTGTTGGGGGCGACTGTAACTCAGCTCAGTGTCGTCGAGCCTTGAAATGTCTTTATGCAAAAGCAGTGTTTTACACCGCCGAAATCACCCCTCCACGAGGCATGAGGGATGTGTGTGTATGTGGGGGGGTTGTGTGCTGGAGGGAGTGACACAGGCTTAGGGGGCCATGTCATGCTGTCACTGCTGGAATGCATGACAGCAATGTTTTTGTCGCCCGTACGGATGAATGCAGCGTCATGGCAGCAGAAGAAGAAGGAGAGGAAGGGCTGAGGAGGAGGAGGAGAGGAAAACAGACTAGTACTTCCCCCCCCCCAACACACACACACACACACACAAAACTGACACACACTGAATGAGGAAAATTAGGTCATCCAAGTAAAGCCATTGCAGGGAACAAATCATCATCATAATTGGACCCTTAACAAATCTGTGGAGGTGGCTGCTTCACACACATGCAAGAAGGAACACAAAAAAGCCGATACACACTTCTATCGCTGCACACATGGCCGGGGGGGGGGGGTGGGGGGGTCTAAAACTGAATTTCAGCATAAATCTGAGTATGTTTGACAGTTTTATGGCTCTTTCAGGAGCTTCATTTGGGACAGACGTGTGATAGAAGAGCGTTGCCCGTGGTAAATATAATTGTGGTCACGATCTTTCCATAAATCATGGCGCGCGTTGCATCACAGTTGCCGGCGGCCTGTTGGGAAATAAAACCCCCCAGTGCATCAGGTGACCTCTGGGATCTCTTTATCCCGTTCTCTCAGGTGGGCCGGCAAGATAAATACTGATTTAGATCCGACAATGGGCTCTAATTTACCCCAATTTCTATCCAGAGAATGTACACGTAGGTGTTAGGATTAAATGAGAAGCTTAACATTACGGGAACGACGCTCATTTGCTTTTTCGCCAAAGCTCCCCTGAGAAGAATGATACCCCTCTAATGCCTGTACTGCCGGGGATTGGCCACAGGAGCACTGTCTCGTGTGGCTGTGTTTAAGAAGTGAAAGATTGAAAGGTTGACCTTGCACCCTCACAGCTTTTCCTCACACATTTCACATGACAGGCTGTGCGCATTACTTATTCATGTTTTAAGACAAGTCCGCGCGAGACACACCAACAGCCACGTTCACATTCCCGACGTCCCAGCTGCAGTCAAATACATGTAGTGTAGGCTGAATAAATCTCCATAAAGGGTTTGATTGGGAGCCGTTGTGCGTGTCAGCGTTGCTTACTGCCGGTCACATCTGCAGGAACCATATCCACAACTGGGTGAAGACAGAGCGAGGCGAGCCGGAGCTGACACTAATGCTGTAATTGGCTCGTGCCCATGTCGCTTATCAAAATAATTGACAGTATTTTCTACAGTGAGATGGAAGTGTTTGGACTGGCGCCTCCCACTGTTGACTGCCGATCCAAACAGCACGAGAGGCCTGGTTTTTGTTGTGGTTTCCAGAGAATGTGGTTCTGAGTGAAACTAAATAAAACACAGTGGAACTCTCTTAACCGCACGGCCTGTTGTAAAGGAGTTTAACACAGAACACTGTGAATACAGCTTAAGTGTGGATGCCATGGTTAGATTTTCAGTGATTAGAGTCATGTCAAACAGTGTGTCTGTTCCTTATGCGTTGATGGAAACACAACTACTTCATGCCCTCGTTATGAATCCATCTAATGATTCCAGAGACCACTGTTTGTCGGACTGTAGCTCTTGTGCCTTGGGAACTGTTTTAATGGCTTCACACTTGGTTTGTGTATTGTTAAGAAAGCGCAGTGTCACATTTGCTCTCTTTTTTTGCTATATCCGTATTTCTTTTTAAATGAATGGGCTTTACAGAATTACAGAATTAGAATCCTATAATCCCATAAGAGGTTTGATTTTGCTGTGACATATATACTTTATGAATTTGAGGCTCCACTGTGCTTTCAGGATGGCTCTGAAAGAGATTACAGCATTTTCATTGAGTCCTTGAAGCCCTGACCATTGAAATTCGCTGTTGTTTTCTAAATTGGAGGGCAAATTATACTTTCAAACTTAAAATCACTTGTTCAGATGCTTTTCTTTCTCCTTCTTTTTTTGCAGTGTAACCCGTTGCAAGGAGTCTCCAAAGACCAGGCGGCTGATTGACAGACCTTGGCTGACTGTGGACCCTCCTTCCCAGCGTCTCCTCCTCCACCTCCTCTCGCTCTCTCCTTTCCTCACGCTCCCCCTCTCTTTCTCTCTCTCCCCACTCTCTCTCCTCAATCGCAGGGCTGCGCTCACCGACTCGACACCGCCGACAGGGATGCAGCGAGGGCGCAGCGCAGCCTGAAAAATGGCACCACCACCACGCGTCCTGTGGATCTATCCATCCGCTCTCCTCCTGTACTCCCTGCTCCTCTTTCTGTCGCCGTGCCGAGCCTTACGGAATTACCCGGAGAATGAAGGTGGGTGTCCTGGACCTGGGAGGTTGTGTGAGTGTGCGTGTGAGCGTGTACACATAGATGACTTTGGGGCTGTTGTGCGCTGCGTTGGCTGACGAGGAGCCCCGATCCCCGCGGCTCCACTTGCCGGGGAGAGCGCGGCGCGGAGCGGCGCAGAAAGTGCTCGGCTCCGGTTATGAATGATGCATAAAGAAAAAGCGGAGATGGAGGGAAGCAGAGGAGGGGGGAAAACTGTTGGTCACGTTTTTTCTTTCCCGGGAATATTGGAATTAAATTTGCATGGCGTATATACACACATGCATCACTGACATGCTGAGGATGGAGAGGGCTGATGTGGACAATTTTACTTTCTGACATCTGGAAAAAGCTCCACATCTGTCTCGCTCTTCTTTGTTTTTCTTGCATTAAAGCAGCCTAACTTATAATGATTATGCCAAAGCAATATTGACCTCTGTGTCACAATGCTTCTAAATTATAGATATCTTCATTATAACCCACTGATAGATGCTCTTCCCCTCTGCTGCCGTCTACAAATGAGGAGCAGCAATTACATTAAATTTGTCACACGCTGCTGCTGAGCCTCTCCTGGTTATTGTATTAACATCGATGCTGTGCCTGAAATTAGCCAATGCATTTACTCACTAACTACTCCTGACTGCCTGCTGGACTGAGACATGGGAGCTGGCTCCAGATGGGCACTTCTAAGTGGAGAAAGGAGCACAGCAGTGCATATTCAAAATGTAACTGGTCTAAGGAGCGGTGGGTCTTTTGTGAGTGCTTGTTTGTTGCTTCTCGTGCTGTCAGGCGGTCTGACTGGAGGTGATCCCAGCTTGACTTGACTGTCATCCTGTGAAGCGTTTTCATTCACAGCTCCAGTCGTGTCCCTTTGTGCGGCTCAACAAGGCTGCATCCCCTGTCATGAGCTGCACGGTCGCTACCTTTCTCCTACTTTCACAGTACATTAAACAGTCAAATGATTTCACATCAACCCCCCACGCGCACACGGGACAGCACAGGCCAGGCCACACTCAGGTTGGAGGGGACCTCCTGTCTGCCTCTGGCTGACTCAACTGTGTGTGAGCTGAGTGTATGTCACAGCCCGGAGGAGGTCACAGAGAACAAAAGCTCTGGAGGTTAGGTAGGCAGCGAGCGGAGAAGGAGGAGCAGTGCGCTAACAGCAGGAGACACTGCATGTGAGGGAGACACTAACACACCGATGAAATATTCATTCGAACGAGCATGAATGATGTAACCCCCTGGAAGCCAAAGGAAACTCCTGTTGATAGGGATAAACGCACAGGGGGCCTCTGTGAGCTGCTGTGCACGTGTGTGTCTGATGTTCAACTTGAGCATTTTTGAGGTGACTGACAGGTCAACAGAGTTTTCAATGTACACTTTTTATATTGTGTGTCCAGTGTCTTTGTCCTCCCCCCTCTGGTCATTTATCTGTCCTGCTGCTTCAGCCTATTGGTCTAATTGGCACTTTTTTAGCCAAGCCCCTGACTTGTGTGTGTGTGTGTGTGTGTGTGTGTGTGTGTGTGTGTGAATTAGTGTTGTGTGTGTGCCCCAGTGGGACAGTAATCCAATGAAGCCATTTTTGTCCGCCGCTCTACGCTCTGCTTTTACCTCTCAGCCTGCCAGTTTTCCTGCTGTGACTGCACGCTTAGCTGAGGGACTGCTTTTCTTTTGTGCCAGTTTGGGTGTGTGTGTGTGTGTGTGTGTGTGTGTGTGTGTACCTTGTGTTAGTCTATGAGTGTGCATATTCCCCACCCACGCATTTCGGCAGTCATGTTATTCCAGGAAATCCTCCCTCTGAGTCTGTCTCGTATAGCGAAAAGTGTCATAAACGGAGAAATACGACTCAAAAAGCTAAATTAAGAGCACAGTGCCTTTGATAGAGCTGATAGTGTTAGCAGCAAAATAGTGTTAAGCTGTCAACAAGCTTAGTTTACTACATGGGCTTATTGATCTGCTCCGAAATTGTTGGCGTTTACAAGAAACACAGTTATGAGGGTGGGCTGGAACACTGGAGAGAATTGCTCCGAATTGCTGCTAACTGTTGACTTTGGGAACACGATCTGTGGAGGAAATGGGCTCATTCATAAGTTGTTGTGATGAAGAGCATCCTCTGAAGGTCTTTGTTGCCAGCAGAACAGGGAGGAAGAGGAGTGGGGTGAGTTTCTGTGAGCCAGCAGAGGGAGCCCCACACACAACGAGCCCCGGCCCTGGGGGCAGACTGATGTAACAGCTGGGTGGACGCTCACAGGTCTCTGCTCGGTTCCCGTTTGTCCCGCTGTCCTCATCCCTGCTTTACCCTCCTGATAACCCAGTGGAACGACAATTGTCTCCTCTTTCTCTGGGCCTACTTTTTTTCCTGCTCCCCCTCCGGTGCAGAATCATGCTGGGGAATAGAGCAGATTACTTCCTTCTATTTATCTGTATCTAAATATACCTCCTCAAGCCTAGAAAAACACAGAAGCATGATCGGGGCTCTGCGCTTCCTTCAGCTGCAACGGGATGTTGACTATGAGGGATGCAAATGAATGTTTTAATTCCTTCCTCTGCCCAGGGTGAGGGATGGGGGTGAAACAACAGAGCAGGGAATATATTTAGGGTTCGGTATCGTTGGGGGTTTTTTCCGATAAGGGATGCTAAAAAGATGCTTTTAAAATGGTACTGGTGCTTAAACGGTGACAGATGCAATACTGTTTTCTTTAAAACCCTCTATATAATAAGAGCGGCTTTTTTGTTACCGATGCAAATTGGAAAGTTGGGACGACCGCCCAGCCAGCTGATGGCTCCTACAAGCGAACAATCATAAAATCCCACTGCTTTCGAAAGTGTCCCATGTGTCGCCAGGTGCTTCATTCAGTTTGTCACGTTCCTCCCTTTTCAAACTTTTGCCCCACGTCCCAGTGTGTGTATTATTTTTTAGGGAAATAAACCCACATCTCTGACCGTTTAGCTTTAGGATTTTTGTTGTTGTGTCATCTGGAGTTTGAGGTAGCTGCTAGATAACTGTAGGTTAATGTTACGTGCTTCCAGAGCCGTGTTGCCACCAGTTAAGTGTAATGTAACTAGGCCTGTGTGGGGGTGTTAATTTTGCCTGTATGGGTTGCAGCTCATAGCTCAGGCACCGAAATAAGGCACCGAAATCTGCGTTGTGATTCTGCCCTATAGGAACCGGCAGTGAGGGATTGGGGTTCCCTGGCCTATTTCAGTTTTATTACAGTTTTGAGATTTAATGTAATCTTGCAACCAGACATGTATTTTTATTGGACTGGCCTCAGGATGATAGGTTGGAAAAGGCTGTATTGCTTCGTAAGGTGAACATGAGGGTGAGCAGCCAGCAAGCATATGTAAAGCATGTCCTCTACACACACACACACACTCTCATACACACGCACATCTTATGATTCACACAAGATCCTGACTGTGGCATAATGTTCGGTTAAAGGTCGCTTCCAGTTTAATTGCTTTAATCTATAATGGTTGCTTGTAGTTATCGGCAGAGCCATATCTCACGTATAGTGTCTGTGTGTGTGTGTGTGTGTGTGTGTGTGTGGGTCCGAGATATTGCTTTGCTCCCATGTAACAACCGTGACCTTGGACAGAAGAGGATATAGATCTCCGCTCTCATCAGAGAGCAGCAGAGAAGACAGCAAGCGCAAGCACCCTCCTGTTTTCTTTACTACCGCCACTACTCCATCTCCAATCCGGCTTTTTTCCCATTTCTGCCCTTCTCTATTTTCCATCTGCCTCCCCCCCGCCCTCCATCTCCCTCTCCTTGGTTGGTTTCCCTCTTGTCGTCTTCGTTTCTTTCCCTCTCTCACGCTGGTTCCTCCGCTGATCGCCAAACAGTTGGACAGGAGTTGTGAGCTGCTGTGTGTTTTCTGTAATGGGGTTGGGCTCTGATATCTGCTTAACACAGGCCCCGTGCACAAGCACAAATGGGCATATGAGCACATGCACACACGCACAAATGCCCACATGAACCGATCCTACTCTAATACACGGCTGGGGGGCAGTTTGGTGGTCTTGGTCCTGAGAAGAGTGTCACGTATTCCCGGGGCCGGCTGATAGATGGGGTTATAAATACAGCTCAGTGACAGAGAAGGATTCTGCTGCGAGGGCTTCACCTCACGGATTGATTGCGTGTGCGTGTGTGAGAGAGAGAGAGAGAGAGACCGAGAGAGAGCGACACAGTCTCAAATGATAAATAAAAGACAAAAAGACAGATGCACCAGAGAGAATCTGTGAGACAAAGTGAGAAAGGAAAATGAGAACAAAGACAGAGGAGCAGATCAAGACAAACTGAATAACCCAGCCATCTCTCCGTGCCCTGCTGAACAGAGCACCAATAAGAGCGCCCTCAGAGCCATTGCGTTGTACATGACGGTAGTCAGTGGTTGCTAAACATGGCTTCGTAGTTTCTCGTATTTTTGCTTTCCTCTTTCTCGCAGAGAGAGATTCCATACAACTCTCATGTTTGTCTTTGAGGTAGTTCTGATCAAGTCATCTGTTCAAGTGTTTTTCAGACTTTAGCTTTAATCAGTTATTTGATGCTATAGAAACGGGCTAACACGTCGTAAATGACTTTGTTGCTTTGGCTGACTCGCGATTGGTCGAGCACGTGTGTTGATGGGACCTCGCCGCTGTGGCTCCATCCCACGATCACTACTGAACAGACTCTGGCTCCAAATGCACAGGACGCCGGTGTTCATATCTGACATATTGTGGCTTTTATTCTGGACAGTGGGAGGAAGTGGAGACATGTTGCCCATCTTCAGATACAGTCAACGGCCAAAGGGTGAAGACTTATTCTTACTTGTTATCTGTTTTACCAGTTTTTTGTAGTGTACTTAGATTAATATGCAGACCTTTTTAATGTTATGTAGTCAGTGTGTACTGTAATTCAATTATCTTCATTCAACAAGCTGCCATGACAGAAAGTAACTCAACACAATGTTTTCTGTTCCTTTGTTAGAGTGGATGTACGTGTGTGTGAGTGTGTGTGAGTGTGTGTCAGTGTGTCAGTGTGTTAACTAGCTTGAATAGAAGTTGGAACAGTTTTTAGGCTCGGCTGATTCCCGTCAGATGCCGAGCTCATTAATGTCAGAGAATTCTTCTCTCAGTGTGTGCTGTCTGAAGTGAAGTTTGGATGTAAGTGGGTTTCCCCCCCACCCACCGCCATGTCCGCTGACCCCTTCCCCCTCTGAACAAGCCCTTAACTGCTGGTCCAGTCACTGATCACTGGGCCTTGGCCACTGTTAAACACACACACACACACACACACACACATGCACACACAAACACACACATTCCTCTTTTCCTGGTTTCCTCTCACCCCTGCACCTCCTGACCTTTAATTTGGCTAAATTGAATTTGGTTGTTTCCTTACCTCACTCCCCTCCTCTTTCACTCCCTCGCTTTCTGTTTTCCTTTTGTTGTTAGGCAGCTTCACAAACAAACAGCCGAGGATTCGGGTCAGCTGTAGATGGGTTTGCTGACCAGCGCTCCAATATTCTCTCCGCTGCTGCTGAAAGGCAGTGAAGGTATTACGAGAACAAAATACATACAAATTTTTAAAAGCAGATTTACCTGAAATATCCATGCAGTTAGGCTAGCCGTTGATTTTAATTTTCAGAATGCTTCAGAGGTTCTCCTGACAAAAGAGCAGTGGCACCTTAATGTTGTAGCACTGCAGCAGCTGGTGCATCCAGAGACCTCTGTTCACATCTTTTAAACACGGCCAAGATCTTTTCCAAATTCTTATTAAAGCAATTGCATAAAGTTAAACACTATAGAGGGGGTGGATTAGCATACAACCTCAATTAATAATTTAAGAGACATTCTTAAAGATGCAATAAATAACAATTCGTCCTGTCATTCCTTCAAGACCATCAATGTTCAAACCCAGATAAATCCCAGAGTTTATTCAAAGTAACAGGACGTTTCATTTAAGTTCACTTTTTGCTGCGTCACACTGTTCCACTGTTTGTATTGATCACAAATTTTCATTGACGTTAGCTGCGTAACGTGAGTAAAACTTAAATACATTACCTCATCCGTGAACATGATTTGTGTGAGGTCAATTTTCATCGACACACTACTGATGTTGAAAACAACTCCCATTATAGTCATCAAACTTGATCGTTATTGTTTTTGACTGAGCGACCCCTTTTGGCTGAAGTTACATATTGTATGTGTAACAGTCCAAAGCATTTTGAGTGACGGTCTCCCCCATCCTTTTACACTCCCATGTTTTACCAGTTTAACTCGTCTATTTACTACTTGATGCCGTCCACATCACTGCAAATTGGTTTAAGTTTGATTTTATGGATGCAGCAGGGCAGTCGGACAAAATTGCTGGACGGGCCATTACTGTAGGTGTGGTATCGACAGGCACTGAGCTGTTTGTGTGTGACTGCGTATATATTATGTGTGTGTATCGACAGTAGCAGCCTGCACACCTTTATCTGACACGTGATTTCCTATCCGTCTCCATTGCCATGGCACACTCCAGAGATTCCAGGCCAATTTACCCTCATGTGACCAACCACTGTGTGACAGCCATACGTCTGTGTGTCTGTGTGTGTGTGTGTGTGTGTGTGTGTGTGTGTGTGTGTGTGTGTGCGAGTGTGTGTTCTTGTCCCATCAGAAAGATTGTCTTAAGAACTAACGGAGCACAAAGGAGTGGGGAAAAGCCCATGGTCAGAAAAACATAGCTGTTCCTTGTCTTACTGAGAAAAACTAAATCTTTATCTGTCATTGCTCATTTACTCTTATCAGTCCTCACCTTCTACTTTAAGTCACTTCTTTGGAGCGATGCATCACAGTTTAGAGAGGATGTACAGACTGGGAGCTGTGGTTTCATTTCTATCAGGTCATTTCTGAACTCTAATGTGTGTGTACTCGTTTTTGGTTCCTTCTTTAGGACTTTTTCCAGCGTAAACACTGACCTTGTCAGGATCAGTAGACCTTGTGGGGACCAATTTGTGTGTGTGTGTCTTTTTGCCCTTCATGAGTTGTTGGTGCACTGGTGGAAGGAGCTTATTAAAAAAAAAAAAAAAACAAGTGTCTGGATCTGACTGGATGTCACAGTCCAACACTGTAAGCATTCAACCAGCATGCACAGACAAACCCCCCCCACACACACACATGCACGCGCGCATGCACACGAGCACTCCGGAGCCTCTTCAAGCGACAAACTAGGGCAGCCCTCTTGTCATAGTCTTCTGTCAGAAAGGCATCTTCACTCCTCTGCACGTGTTATATGAAAAAGCAGAGTAGGCTTGTACCCTCTTCCACAGTGGAAGGAGGAGGGGCTGGGTTCTCATTGAGGTACAGTTCGTCACATACATGAATGTTTTCGCGCTCAGTCTGCCTCTTGGGTCGACATAACTTTTTTTTTTCAAGGCTGAAGGGAATACCATTTTCAATAAACCATGGCACATTCTTTAAAAAATTCTCTAAAGCAGCAGCATTGAAAAAGTGCGTCATCGAATTGTTTTCCCTCTTGGACAGCAGCATAGTCTCTCTCTAAATAAGTCTATGACTGTAGGTGTGTAAGTGTGTGTTACGCAGAGTAAATAAAAACAAGAGTGAACTGATGACAGCTGGTTTGTAAATGTCTTCTGATACTGAAGACGTGATCTAGTAAATGTCCGTATCGTAAGTTATCTAGATGATTGATGAACCGAATCCAGGTATCTTGATTGTGTGTTTTTTTGACTTTCCAATATTCCCACCACTCTTTGTTTTTTCACCAGTTGATGATTAACCCTCTCTGGTTTCTAGTTTCCTGGAGGCTGCTGCATTTATTTCTTTGATCTATTTAAAATGTTCCATCATTATCATACGTGATGAAAGAGGAAAGCAGCAAATAATTTATCTTCTGCATTCATCAAATTCAGCTTGACGTTGTTTAGGAAAATATTGATTCCTTATTTCATTAATCAATGAAAATGTAATTTTTTAAACTTTGGTTTTCAGTCTTAAGACAAATGACATTCTTTTTTTTTAATCTTTGTTTATTGTTTTATACTTTATTTATCATACATCATCATGCTTTCTTCACTTGTTTCACAAAACCAGGTTTTTATACCATGTAATAATGCAGATTTAGTATATTTAAAACTTTATATTTCATTTAAATATATGTAATTTAGTCTGGCTTGATGTGGAATTTATGTTGTCTTTGTCAAACTGTAAAGGATCAATATAATATTTCTCTGATCAGAATACTTAAAATAGTAAAAAGCAGGAGCAGTAGAACAGAATCAAAGAATAATTTCTATTAAAATTAAATAATCGTAGACAGCAGACAATTTGCCGACAGCGATCACACTTGAAGAAGTATATTATTTTCACTCTTAAATCGTGAACCTCATCCCACCCAAAAAAATCTCACTGTGAGAGGAAATTGAAAACATTGCATATTGGGATTTGCCAATGGCAGGAGAAACACACCCGACATTCACATACTGAGGAAATAAGTGAATATTTTACATCTGCAGTTCCATTCATTAAATTATGACAAAGGATGTATCTCATATCTACGATGTGAAACAGGCCATGAGGTAGGACAGGAAGGATATACAGCAGCACAGAACTTCAATGAAATGAACAGCGGACGAGAGCGCCGGTGGAGAGAGAAAACTGGAGGAAAAAAGATGGACTGAGAGCCTCTGGTGGTTTGTGGATGAGTGGAGAGAGGACTGATGGAAAGACAGCATGAGAGAAAATGTTGCGAGTCTCCGTTCGACACCAGTTTGCTCCCAAAGTTCAGAGCTCAACTCTTCTCACTTCTTCATCCTGCTCTCCGTCGGCCTGTTGTGTTGCCCTGACAACACTCTCCCTCGTTGAACTGCAATCTCAGTGGAGTGGAGGCAGAAGAGGCTAGTGAGTGTGTGTGTGTGTGTGCGTGTGTGTGTGTGTGTGTGTGTGTGTGTGTGTGTGTGTCTGTACAGTTGTATATTTGACCAGAGTAAGTTATCTTCACTGAAGCCGGCTATTTTTTCTAAAGAGGTGATTTCAGTCTCCGTAGTAATGTCAACCTTTTGGGAAATACACTCAACTTTCTTTCAGCAAATTAGATGAGGAGATCGATACCACTCTCGTGTCTGTGCACTAAATATGAAGCTTTTAACAGGATACGGTTAGCCGAGCTTAGCATATAGGCAGCATGGGAAACAGCTAGCCTGGCTCCATCCCAAGGACATAACCTCTTTTAACTGCAACTTTAAAGCTTACTAATCCATTATCTAGTTTGTTTAATCCATAGAAAGGCAGACTAGCTACCCACACTCTCCAGTCTGGAGCTGTGTCCCTATTCAGGGGCCTCCTCCGGTCTACGCAGCTCACGAAGGAGGCGGCCTTAGACCCACAGTGTGGTTTATGGTCTATATTTCCTATTTGCTTCACCAACTTTGACATTACATAAATAGCTACACTAGCGACTGTTCTTTCTGCAGCTCAGCTTCATCACCATTCATTGCGTTATGAAACCTGGGATATGTTGAACTCAGAAGGGTCCAACCATTGGAGCCTTGGTTGCTTGGGAATGGAAGGATGCATTTGTTGGCCGCAATTGAAGGACCCTTCGAAACCTTTACTCCAAAGCAGGCGCTTCTGAAATGAGACACTGCTTCATGCTAAGCTAACTAGCAGTGGGCTGAAGTTTAACTCAGCATACAGATGCGAGAGTAGTATTAACTGTGCTGTCCAGCTTTTTATTCCCAGAATTGAGGTTCATTTTCTCTTCTGATGCTAGAAATACTGTGCTCATAGTTTATGTATATTGTTGCCCTTTGTATTTACGTCCAACATTATTACCTATTATTTTGACTACTTGGTACCATTATGTCCCTTTGAATGTGTAGAATTTAAGTGAATCAGTGGTTTTAATTTTGAAAAGTAATTACAAAAAGATGTAAATAACAATCTTTAAAAACTCACAAATAAAAAAAATCTGGCTAATCTGAAACACCATCTACAAGATACCATGATCAGCATCCCATCTGCATTTCCCCAATTTTCTCTTCACGTTCATTTACTGGATTACTTTCTGTCACAAGAGGATCAGTAAGCTGAATTACTGATTTAAATTTAATATTTTCTGCTCTAAGCAGAAAAGATCTTACGAACTCATTATGTAGTCTCATATTGTTCTCTATATTGAGTCTGCGTGGTGGTCTTATTGTGCAGCCCTTTCTCTTCCTGGCCCTGGCACCATCCTAAATTGTGTGTTTGTCAGTTTTGTGTGCGAGTGCGAGTGTGTGTAAGCATCCCGGTCTCTTTGTGCGCCAGTCTGGTTGTTGGCAGCGGCGTTTGATTCTTGGCAGGTGGATCACAGCTTCTTGCAGCCCAGCTGAAGCAGTGAGAGAGAGGGAGAGAGAGAGAGAGAGAGAGAGAAACAAGGGAGGAATACAGGGAGAGACAGACACCCCAGGGGGAGGAATCAGGAGTGAGAAGAAAAGCAGACAGACACAGAGAGGAGATGGAGAGACAAAGAGATTGAGGAAATGTTTTGTGTTTCTGTCTTTAGCTCTGGGCGCAGTAGAAGGTGCCGGTTCAGCATATTGCTGCTTCCCGTACAGGAATTTCTTTCATTCTCATAATGTAAACCTCACAGTTTGGTGCTGAAGATCGATACGACAGCGTGTCCATCAGGAACCAAACAGCTCTCGCACTAATCAGGCCACATGTGCACGTGTATGGATCGGTGCATTGATGTCCCTTGTTAGAAGCTTAGGAAATATTATGAGCACGAGGGCCCATGTGTGAACTCGTTTGTGTGAATGTGTTATTTTAAGATAGAGTAGATAGATAGATTTTCTTTTTGGTTTCTATTGTTGTCTCTAAGTGTTCAATTTTGGAATGTGCTCCACTGTGAGTATGAGATATCATTTTTAGCTGCTCATCATATGTGTGTGTGTGTGTGTGTGTGTGTAAGAGAGAGAGAGACTTGTCATTACATCGAACATGAGCCAGGCTTGAGTGAGTGAATGATCAGCTTGGTGTTTTTGTTACGGGCCGAAGCAGGCCTGGCCCAGGCTTAGATTTCTCTCTCTCTCTCTCAAACACACACACACACACACACACACACACACACACACACACACACACACACATATTTCCCCTGAAAAGGAAAGAGAGAGGGTAAGAACTTTAAATTTAGATGGATGGATGGAAAGTTACAACTTCAGCACTAAATAGAGTCAAAGAGATTCATGTCTGTTTAAGTAAGAATGCTTTGTATTTTGTTTTTGTCAGACACAAACAAACAAACAAACACATACACAGACACACCCACACATGTTTATATATAACCTATATGCATTCTCGCTGTGTCAGCAGACAGGAAGCTATAGCTTATACATAATTGATGTGTCCAGTCATTGATTAGTGATAGTCAAGTGATAAGTGGTATTGACAGGAGGTGTGAGGAGAAGAGAGAAAGTGTCAATGTGTAGTTTTATGTATGTGTGCGTTTGTGTGTTTTCCCAGTGGACTGCAAAATGGTTTGAGAACATGTAATGGCCCCCGTCACACTTTGGCTTACAAGGCAGTTCTGTTAGGCCCGTACATTTTCTACACAATGAGAAACTACACAAGCAAAAAAGTCACTGTAGATGTGTCTGTTTGCCTGGTGGATATGTGGTGCTCCGTCCATTGAGTCCATAAGATATTAAAATCACGGCAAAAGTTGCAGTGACACACATGGTCAGTGAGTACAAAGTTAACCAGGGTCCAATGAAAACAACAGCAGTGAGGCCTGTGTGTTACCTTGAATCGTAATTTCGCTGAAGACAAACAAAATAAAGCTCCAGAAATAATATTTACCTAATTTGTATTCAAATATCCTAAAATCTGCATGGATACAATCAAAACTATCGGGGAGCCTAGATACTATTGTCATTTGTGTAAACAATAAAATGAAAAAACTATCAAGCTTGTACTTATCCATAGCCTACTCTGTGAAAAAAACATTTATAACAGTAATTGACTCACAAAGGCAATAACTGTTATGATTGAGTGTATGTGAAACAGACGATTTGACCTAATACCTGTTTATAAGAAGCTTTTACCGACACAAATAGGAGTGTGTGTTTTGTGCACCTTTGGGCCCTGAAATCACATATTATTATACTATTATGCCCAATTTCCGTACGCCACTCCAAATGCACATGAGCTGGTGAAAAAGTCTTAATGGTCTTTAGTTTGTCTGTATACACGCGCGGACTGGAGGCTGCCGCTGACCTTTCCCTGCTCAGCATCTCTCCTCCGCTGTTTCTGTCTCATCCCTCTCATTTAATCTATCGCTCTCTCACCTCGGCTCCGCCACGCAGCCTCTCTCCCTGCTTCATTACACCGAGTGCACTATTTTCTGGCTGTTTTCTCACGCGGCCGCTGCTGTGTGCGAGATCGCCAGGACACGAGCAGTTATGTGGGCTGTTACACGCGCATACGCACGTATACACTAATGCAGCATGACGTGCCTCCCTGCTGCCATGGTGTGCTGAGCTGAGGAGAATGGCTGGGATTCAGTTAGGGCTGATGAACAGCGTGAGTGCGAGAGGAAAAAGAGGGATAGATAGGAAAAGAGGAGGATGGACCAATTTTACAGTTCTTTGTTATACCTACAGGCAGTATGGATACACAGAGGGGCTTGTAAACAGCCATTCTCTCCCTCTCTCAATTGAGCGATTAGTCTCATTTATATGCAGGACGGCAAACTGTTTTCTTTTTATTCAAGTAGTTTTTTCCAGGTCACTGCTGCATTGGTCCCTCATGAAATTGGAGGGAATATGCACGTGTCTGAATTTAAAACTGATGCCGTCACGTTGCATCGTGTCAGGTCAGTGGCCCAGGTGGCTGATCTGTGATCTGTGCCTTGAAACCATAGGTTCAAAGATTCCAATGGCGAGAGGATAACCTGGGAGAGCTAGAGGGAGAGAGAGAAGAAAGAGATAAGCAGCCGTCTCTGCAGATGGATACTGATTAAATATTGATGGTCAGCGGTGTTGAAGACTTGATTAGGACCTGACTGAGCCAAGCCTCAACAAGCGCGCAAGCACACACACAAACACACACAAACACACACACAGCTGCTTTCAGACATGAACGGGACTCTGCAGATCCTATTTTCTCTGGAGGGCGTGCATGTGTGAAACCAAATGTCAGAGTTGGCGCTCCGTAGTTTCTACGCACTTGATCCACCTGACCTCCCAGTATTAAGTCTGTAGAAATCCAGTAGAGGTCGATGTGTGAACACACAGCCCACGAGCGAGTGAGGGGGGGGTTGATGATGCTTATAACACGCGACAGACGCAAAAATTAAAACAAATATCTCCCGTTGAAAACACGTTGAAGACAGAGACGAAGATGTCAAAGGAGTTTGTGGTGATAAGAGCAGACGATGGTCTAGGGTGCTGGAAACCAGTTCACATGCGCTCAGCAGCCGAGTTTACGCGTCACTTCCTGTCTCTGTCTGCTGCACCCGGCTGCTTCACCTCTCGTCTGAATAATGTGGAGGATTTTATGCTGTTGTAAAAGTAGCTATGCCGAAAACCTCACGCTAAACTCTGAAGCCGATTCTCTGGATTTTACCAATAGGTAAAAACAGCTTATGTCTAGTAAAGAAAGAGCAGAAAAAAGGTATATACTTAAATAAGAATGTTAAAATATCATTGTGACGTCAGTAACTTGTGTATCAAAGTTTCACCGACTGTCCGGGTTGATATTCCAACTTGAGATGGCGTTCATGTGAAATGTCCTGTTTGGGAACTCAATTTTCTGATTATTCCAATACCACACAATTCTACTGCTAACTTTTATCAACCTAAAACTAACCTGAAAATATGTCCTCATGTTATAAGGACATGCTTTTTGTTCCCATACTGCGACTTTATAAAGTTTAGGTCCCCACAGCGTCAGTCATACTTAGACCACACACACACAAGCAGGCACGCACGCACATACATACACACACGCTGGTCCTCACAAAGCTGTATAAGAGCACACACACACGCAGGTGGAGAACCGCACACCAGCGTCTGAGCAGGTTTTTATTATGCCTCCCGCTGGTCAACCTGCCACCTTCTCTCTCACGTTTCATTCTCACCTTCCTGCATCCTTCTTCCACTTCCACCTCCTGTCACTCAGCAGATCACACACAGGAAACGGGTGTAATCTGGATCATATGTGCACATACACCCCCACCTCTGCACATGGTGCTGGGTGACAGTCTCCTATTTAAGTGGTATTTCAACAAAATCTTTTTTCGCAGTTGTAATAATCCATTTGTAGGTGTGTACATTGTTGTAAAATGTGTGTTAAGAGGGTTACTGTGTGTTTTATTAGTAACATGAATTGTTACTGACCGATTACTACATGTGGTCTTGCTGATACATTTTGTTTACAAACAGTGTCTGGATAATCCACACAGTTGGGTGAAGTGTTCACAAAATGCACAGTAGATTTTCTGTTTTATAGCCAATGATTGATTAATAAAATGGATTCTGACCATTGTAACAGCTTGATGTGTTCAGTCCAACGCATGTGTCTGCTCATTGGCCTGAAAGGGTGAGGAGAATGAGACAAAAGCACTGTTTTAAGCCTCACCTGGAAAAGGAATATGATTGTATTGAAAATGTTAAATATAAAAATACAGGCAGAATTATTAAACCCTGAATGTGTTTTAATAATTATCTGGTATGTTTTATTCATTCTGAGGCCATATCAGCACTGGAATCCATTGTTTTAATGGACGTTTCATGAAAAAAACGGTTTTTCAGGCTCGCGGTGGTCGAGAGGTTGATGGTGAAAAGAGAGAGCGAGGTTTTGGGCGGGAGTCACTTTATGTAAATGCGTGTGAATGCACCTTTTAAATAAACTCTGGCCTTGGTGCCTTGATGCGGCTTCAGCGACGGACTCCGTGTCCCCTTGAACCACAGCAGCTGCAGCACGACTCTAGTTATCTGAAAGCTGAAATTATAGGTTCACCAGTGTTTGTGATTCTGCTGCTGTTTTGACTCAATGCAACAAAACACGCCCCTTGTATGAAAGATGGAAACATCTTGGAGTTTTACATGGGAGGTTTACACCCTAAGGTTTTATGATGCAGTGGAGACAGACGCATGTTATTGTAATGTATGAGTTTCTTTTCACTATGTTAACATGCTGGCTCTCTCTCTTCCGTGTGTTTTGCAGTTACGTTGCTGGACTCCATGTCAGCTCTGGCCGACCTGGGCTGGGAGGCTTACCCTAATGAGGGGGTGAGTGTTCGCTGCACAACACAAACACAAACACAAAAACAAACACAAACACACACAAAAAAAAAAACCTCCTCTCTCTATGTTGGAGCTGGCATCAGAAGCATACATCTGATCAAAGCTTGCAGGTTGTGTTGACTCGTTGTATTTTCAGGGAACAGGCAGCAGCACTGGAGTGTGTGTTTTAGAGAGCACTGGGTTCTTGAGCGCGCCTTGCTAAATCGGGAGTCTGCAGGGGGAATTTACAAATTATTTCTGCTGCGCTGAGAACGCCGTGGCACCGGAGCCTCCATTTATTACGGGTTGTGATTTCTCGGGGATGGAGTGAAGGGACGGGGTGGAAGGCTAGATATTCTTACACGAGAGGACATGACGTGTACATGTTGTGTCGCTTAAGTATGTGTATGAGTGTGTGTGTGTGTGTGTTTGTGTGCGCGAGGGAGGTTATGTAACTAGCCTTTTGCAGGTATGGGGACCAAGGGAGTGCAGCCAGCATGAATCGGAAGATAAAAACAGAGAAGTGAGAGGAGAGGGAGGGTGGAGAGTGGAGAGTGGAGAGTGGAGAGTGGAGAGAGGGAGAGCGACAAAGTTTATTCAATAAAGAAATAAGAGCGGGATCTGAATGTCACTCTAGCACTAGAGCTGTTGAATGGCACTGAATTAATTCTATTTCCCCTTGAGTCACACTTCCTTCGCCACTATTCAGCGTCAGTGTGTCAAATTGCAGGATGCCACACGCAGTTTCATGGCTGTGCGCAGCGGAGAAGAGGCAGCTGAAGCTAAGCGAGGTTTCGTTTTCTCAGGCAATCAAGGGTATCAAGTTCACCCGGTTGAAATGCGCTGATTGTGGAGCCATGCCGTGGATGTTGGTGTATGTGTTTCTTTTTCTTCCTCACTGAGGCAGAATGTGTTCCATCTGTGTCTGAGCGAAAAGGTTCAGTCTAAATTTTTGACAAGTGGATTACCCAAGTTAGTCTTATAGAAAATATGGTTACGGTCGGGGTGGATTAATCATGGCTCGGAAAAGGCACATGTGTTGTTAGTTTACCCCTCAAAGATGTGTGTTGGCTAGAAAAGTTGAATATATGAAATGAAGCCCATCCTGTATATCTTTATTCATGAACTGTTAGCATGGAGGGGATCTGGCGTCTCCTTCCTGAGGGTGTAGAGAACCTGAGAGGAGACACAAACATACACACACACACACACACACACACACACACATACGCACACGCACATGCACACGCGCACGCATACACACAACTCGTCTGTTAAATAAACTCCACCAGCATCGACTGAGACATAAGAAATAGTTTAGTTTTAGTGTCTTTACTTTGGGTTGAGGCTCTATCAGCTGTTTAATCGCACAGAGGAAATTATTTAATTGGTTAAAGCTGTTTTTTTTTCCCTCTATCATGGTTGCTCTCAATTTGTGTGTGCATTATGGAAACCGGAGCTGATGTTATCTTCCGCCAATAATAATGATCCTACCGCTTTGTTTGTGTTCGTTCGCTGCCAGTTTAAAGGAGACAAATGCAGAAGGCTAAATTGTCCGAGATAACCAGCTGCTCCTGTCTCTTCGCCTCACCATGACTTTTCCTGAAAATAAAAAGTTGTGTCACTCAGAAACAGCCAGAAGGGAGACAGGCCTAAAGCAACTGTCAAATAGGAAAAGATGAGAAAGCAATGAAAAAAAAAACGGTTTTATATGAACCCAAGTTTTATCATCACTAAAATATTTTATTTTTGTCAAACTAAAGATGATCCCTCTACTCGTGATTTCTGAACAGACATCCCATCTGATAAACCAATAAACCCCTTGTACTTTTGGCTCCTTAAAGGAAAAAAAACTTATCAAAATGCAGAAATCACAGACTAATTGAGGCCAAACCTGTTGCACGATTTTTTAAGACTGTGATATATTAAATGTAAGACCAATGTCAAGTGAGACAGATATTAAGGAATATCAGAGTCCCAGAATAATTTACAATCCCGATAGTTGAGGTGAAGTAACATAGGTATCCACCGTCTCAGCCAAGCTTAGTCTACTGAAGTAGATTCTGACCAAGGTATTTGTAGACTTATCATTTCCTTGGAGTCTTGTTTGTAGTTTTATTAAAGAGTGCAAATATCTACAATTGAGAAAGAACTACAACACAGTGAGCCAGACTATGCTCGTCACTAAAACATTCCTCTTTGTACTTTTTAAATTAAATATATTGATACTGCAGGTCAGAAAATGAATGTTGTTGTCATCAAATGCTCCTTGGATCAAATGTAAAGGAGGAGAAAAGCGATGAGAAAGTGATGCACTGAGAGTTGGTAGGTGCAGAGGCTGTGAGAAGGTCTTATGTTTCATATCAAGGGGATTATCTAGTTGACCTTTGGCCCCTAAACCTGTGGATTGGACCCATCGAAAGGCAATTCCCACCAATTCCAGACCAGTGTCTACGTGAATTAGTCGCAAACCCCACTTGACCCCTGAAGGTCACGTTTAATCCACACTGTGCAGGGTCGGATGTGCCTGAGAGTGGAGCGACCCACTTCTGTCACCGGGCAGGGGTGTTCCTCATTGGGGACACAAAACAGACCATCTTAATGATCTTTGAAAACAGGAGGCCCCCACAGCATCTCTGCTCCCCCACTGACCACCCCCACCCCTCTTCCCCTTGTGGTTCTTCACCTTCCATCTCTGTTTTCCCCTCCACTCGTTCTGTCCGCCAGCCTCACCGGGCCAGAGATCGGAGGCCAATTATGGCCTGGTGGGTGTGCCCATCAGATGATTGCAGGAGGAGGGATATTATGTTAAGCTGGTGAATGGTTGAACCTAACCCCAATCTGACGTCTCTGCTTCACTTCAAAGCGCTCAAGCCGGCCCCGTGCTGATTGGCTGAGGTGATTGAGGGTTCAGAGAGGAGGGTTTTCGTTCTGAATGTTAATTAGCGTTCAGCCTGAACCAACACAGGCAACAGTTTTCTTTGTGTATTTGTGCGTATACGGAGGAGAGCTTAAACTCTTCAGCCTATCTAAACATCTTCCCACTTGTGTTTTTGGTGGGCCTGCTCTCAAGCGGCCGGTGTATTATGTGCAAACAGACGGGCCAGCAGGTTGTTTTCATGATCATAAACACACCTGTGCTTTATACCAGGCAGAAGTGACAGTGAACAGACCCGCCGACACGGGAAATAAGTCACTCACCAGGAAGTGGCAGTAATCCAGCCACTCCAAACTCTGCCTACAAAGAAATAAACAAAGACATCATAAAGCCCTCTTTATCCCTCAATGACTATTCCCATAAATGCTTTAATCACCAGTCCCTGGGGACTCAGCTTTGTGTGTCTGTGTGTGTGTGTGCAACGGTCCTGTGATGTCCGACTGGTCCCAGCTCTGCACAGATGGGTCTATTTAGCTGCCAGGCGCGCCTGTAATTTACCAACATTCATTCATCTCTCCCTTCTTCTCTCTCTCTCTCGCTTTCTCCCTCCGTCTGGTGTTTTGTTCTTTTAATTGAATCGAGTGTGGTTGATCTAAATGACTCACAGTCGCTGTGTGTGCACAATGTCAAGCAAGACTCTAGTGATATGCCGCGTATATGTAATCTTCAAACTCTGAACTGGCTGTCAGGGACATTTGTGTCAGCTGAGTGCAGCAGCTTAAACAACTTCCCCCTCCGCCTCCTTTTCCTTGTTCTTCTTCGTCTTCCCTTGTTTTTTTTTCCTCTTTCTTGTCTGTGTTTGTTTTTGAGGGACTTTTGGGTCAGAGCTGGCTTTGTTCAAGCTCCAGTTCATACACAGTAGACGTTTCGTCGAAGGTGGTAGAGTTTAAAAGCATCTCAGAGTGTCAGCGAGATTCTACATGAGAAGGTGTGTTTTTTTTATGCGGATCTATTTTAGTGCTCAGGATGTAGAGTTGAAATGCATCAAGCTTTTGCTGGGTTGTGGGGCCGTCACATCAGATTAACCTTGAGAATCCTACCTTAGCTTGGACTTGTCTTAAAGTTTTCCTTTTCCCCTTTTTTCGCTGCTATCTTTGCATTTTATTAGCCTGTCTTCTCCCTTTTCATTCTTTTCTTTATTTCTTTCTCTTTGTCTGGTTTCATTTGAATTTTAGGACGCATTAGGGAGGACAGGTAGATTCCTCTGTGGGTCCTTTGCATGTATCTGGTTTGCGTGTGTGCATGCTTCAATGCATGCAACTGTGTATGCACAATGTGTTCATACTATTGGGAAGTATGAACTGGTATTATGTATTTACATGATTTGACTCCTGTCAGATCACATGTGCTCATCACTGGGGAGATTAAAGTTTCAGTATTAAGACGATGACAGGAGCTCAGAACAAAGATGGTGGTCCTCTCGACCCTCACCACAACTTCATCTAGTTTGTTTCTGTGGGTTGTGTGTGTGTATGTGTGCGCGTGTGTGTGTGTGTGTGAATCCAGTTAGCTTAGATCAGATATCTTGAGAAACTGAAACCACACTGGTTTATTTTCCGTTTCTTTAAGGAATAGAAATGTTCTCTTTTTGGTATGTTGATACATGTGTGTGTGGTTTCATATGTGTGTGTGTGTGTGTGTGTGTGTATGTGTGTGTGTGTGTGTGTGTGTGTGTGTGTGTGTGTGTGTGTGCAGATAGAAATGTTTTCCTGCTCATGCGAGAAGTGTTCTCAATTACTGCCTTAGCCAGAAGTGGAAACAGATGGTAGCAGATGACGGGAGACAAAGTAGCTCTGTCCTACCTACTCCCTCTTTCTCTCTCTCTGTGTGTGTGTGTGTGTGTGTGTGTGTGTGTGTGTGTGTGTGTGTGTGTGTGCGTGTGTGTCTGATACACACATATACACACACACATACACACACACACACTTAAGCACTAAATCACCCATTCACTTTAGGAAAACATGCTCACTCTATGCACACGTGCAACATAGACAAAGACGGTCCTTCAGTCATCTTGACACAGATCATCACTCATATTCACCCAGACATGAAAACAGAACATGCAGGCTCAGTGTTGGTTTCCACTAAACCACAGTTCAGTGAACTTGGGCCCAGTTTCTCATAAGCAGTACTTGGACTGGGATATCCTTTGTCTATTGACTACCTGAAGTGAAATGATCTTTCAGCTGAGTGCTGCTGTTTTCAACTTGAATGTCTGTCTACCTAAAGCTGGACTTAGACTACAGGAGAGAACCATCTAGAGCCCATCTAGAGTCTGTTCCGATTGGTGCAGACTATCTGGTAGGGTGAAGGATTACAGAGCTGAATCATCAGGGCCACCCCGATAATTATCAAAGAAGGAGGTTATGTTTTCTTCTGTGTTTGTTTGTTTTTAGCTAGATTAGAAAAATACTTGGGGGATTTCCTTGTACTTTGTGGAGGGATGGAACATGACCTATGGGGAGGATCAAGGACTTCCTCTTTCTTTAACATTGAAGATCTCCCAACAAATTGAATCTACCAAATATATTTGAGATCAGAGTGAAGAATATCTACAAATACTCCCTATAGTGTGTGATGCAGCCCGATTTCAGATTCGGTCAGGATTCTTAACCTCTTGGGGACTGAGCGCAGATTTAGTTTGCATCTACTCACATTTTTATCTTTCTCTCTCTCTTTCAGCATTCTCCATTTATATCTGTTTTAGAATTACCCTCCAGGGACAAATAAAGTTGTTTTGAATTTTAATTAACACTGTCTCCTCCCTTCATCCTTTTTATTCATTCCACACTTCCTCTTTGCACTCCCTCAAAATATGGCATCCGCTAAAAGTGGAGGACTCAGTAGCATCATGTTAACAACAGTCAGCCAACAATATTACATCTAATCGACTTGCTTTGCTTGTCTCCCTCTCTCCCTCCACCCCTCACCCTCAGTGGGAGGAGATCAGCGTGATGGACGAGAGGAACACCCCGATGAGGACGTATCAGGTGTGTAACGTCATGGAGGCCAACCAGAACAACTGGCTGAGGACGCGCCACATCAGCCGGGAAGGAGCGCAGCGGGTCTACATCGAGATCAAGTTCACCCTGAGGGACTGTAATAGCCTGCCCGGGGTCCCTGGTACCTGCAAAGAGGTCTGCATCACACACATTGAATTTTCCCTTTACCTCCATGGGGGCTGTTGTGTGGCCGTCTGCTCTCTGAATTCATTCTGAGGGGCAGTAGGTAGCAGTTCTTTCCTATTTATTTCACATCTATAGTAGAGTCCAGTGGAATAAATTCAATATGGAGGAAGACAGTGAAGGTAGAAAGACGAATTCTGCAGCTTGTCGCATAAATATCACTTCTCTGACAGAGTGCAGTTCTCTAAGCCTTTGGAATCAAATTGAGTTGAATAATGCAATCAGTCTTTTCTTCACTTCTCAAATATATAATTTAGGAGATACATATTGTATTTATTATGAAAATTATAAACTAATTAGACCACACATTTACAAATTATAACAAATTCATCCTGCAGAACCTGCACTGTCTACATTTGTTTAGGGTGCTTAGCTAATCAGCTAAACCAGCAAATTATCTTTAATGACAAATCTCTGCTTTTTCAATTAAACCTTCCCCATTTTCAATCCGATACAATTACACTGTATTGTTCGCTTTTGCTGCACCAGAAAATGCAGACACTCAAGAGACAAAAAACAAGAGAAGAAAGCAAATCAACATTTTATCACTGATGAAACGGGAAAGACAGCATTTTGCAGTTTTAGGTAACATATCCTGTAAGGCCCAACATGCCAATATGAAGCCACATTTAAATTCAATATAGATGCACATTTTCATTTGAATTAGAAACAAATTGCAGGCACTTATCCATCAATTTATATTTGAGGAATCAATAAAAATTTGATGTACATATATTTAAATATATTGTATAAACGCTTCACATCTTACAAGGTCAACATAAGTGAAAAGAAATCCTGGATTTGCTATTTGATCGAAATCTATACTGAGCCATACTTTTCATGATAATTCATCCTGTAGTTTTTGTGTAATCCTGCTTACAATCAAACAAGCAGGCATAATCTGCTTGGTGGAGTTAATAGGACATAAGGTGGTTGTTTTAATTATCGCTTTATACGATATAAATGCCTGGTAGTCCACATTACGACACTGCAAAGCATCTAAACTGCATTTTTTATATATATTTTTTACTATTTTATCTATGTCTTTTTCGTACAAACCAGACACTTTGATGGCTGATCAATAGATACGTAAACAAGACGAAAAGAGGGAAAGAACTTCACAAGAGAATAACTGCAGAATGAAACAGACGACACCCCAGAGGCATCTTTTCTGGCTCCTCATACATTTTAACCGGCGCTATATATTTTTTACAGTTCCCCCATTGTCTCATATCAGCCCACTGTCACTGCTCCTCTGTATTCATTTCTCTCTCGCTGCACCCCTTCACTCTCATTACATCTCCAGAATGAGCAGTGGAGATAATAGGAGACGATATAGAGCTGCGCTTTCATCAAGCTGCAGACACTCAGTGATGCTGACCAGCCATTGAGACTCAGAGGGGAAGGACATTTTCAGATTGGAAGAAAACCTTTTTTGAAGTGTCTATGTCTGTTTTACAGTGTGTTATTGACATTTCTAGATTTCTAAAAGGTGATGGACGTTGTGTTTGTCTTGCAGACATTCAACATGTACTACTATGAGTCCAACAATGCCAACCTGTGGTTCATCAAGGAAAGCCAGTATGTCAAGATTGATACCATTGCTGCAGATGAGAGCTTTACACAGGTATGACCCCAAACAAAAGTACATGTACTGTGTATATGATATGCAAACATACACTCTGACATGTACATTGAATATAGGGCATCAATAATAATGAAACTGTGAATTGAGATTGTGGTGTATGTGATGATATGATCCTAGTAACAGAGCTACGTTTCACAAATGTGATATGCGTCATTTACCATAAACCCTTGAAAAATGTATCAAGGTTTGAATATGGGTTGTAGTCAAATATTGTTACCTTATTCTATTTGCCCGTAAAATTGTCATCTTGGGAATACCATCTCTGAGTTTCAAGCAACATTTATCGTACAGCAACTTTTTGGACTGACAATAAATCAAAAAGTAAAAGTGCTTAGGTTGAGTGCTCACATTTACCTAAGACGTGTACAATTTTGCCCACAGGTGGATGTTGGTGACCGCGTCATGAAGCTGAACACGGAGGTGCGCGACATCAGCAACCTGAGCAAAAAGGGCTTTTACCTGGCCTTCCAGGACCTGGGCGCCTGCATCGCTCTGGTCTCTGTCAGGGTCTTCTACAAGAAGTGTCCCCTCACTGTGCTCAACTTGGCCCAGTTCCCCGACACGATTACGGGCGGAGACACGGCGCTGGTAGAGGTCCACGGTGCGTGCGTCAATGCCTCGGAGGAGTTTGAGGCTCCCAAGATGTACTGCAGCGCCGACGGAGGCTGGCTGGTTCCCATCGGGAGATGTGTGTGCAAACCGGGCTTTGAGGAGAACAAGGACGTCTGCCAACGTGAGTCATGTGTGGGATGTAGTTGGAAGTGTGGGAATGTTTTTGTGTTTGAAGGAGAGGTAGAGAGAAGGACAACATTAGAGGCAAATATGTTCAGTGCTTTCAAGTACATGCTTCAAGGCCCTCTGTATGTGAAGGAACTTTATTATTGCATCACTTGATGAATTTTGTTGAGAAACGATGGATGCTATGATTGTATTCAGGTTGATGATGCACTGTCTTTGTAAGAGTCTGTGTGTGTGTTTGTTGTGTGAGACTCCGTGTGTGTCATCATGGGTGTCATAACTCCAAGTGACTTTTGCCCAGCTCCCAACACAGCCAGGACAGGTCTCTCAGAGGAAAGGGTAGGAGTTGCTTTGAGGCATCTCCTCTTCTTTTTCCCGTGTGTATATGTGTGTGTGTGTGTGTGTGTGTGTCAGAACTGAATATTTCATTTTCCCTGCTGAGTGGGGGAAAGCGGTGAGTGTGTGTGTGTGTGTGTGTGTGAGAAAGTGCTCATTGACGTGTGTTAGTGTTGTAGCAGGAGAGGAAAAGGTATGCCTTAGGAAGCAGATTATTGAGTCGTAAAACTCCACAGATGGTGTTCGCTGTGTCTGTGTGTGTATACTGTGTGTGTGCACGCATTTGAGTGAGCAAGCTGTATTAGACTCCCAGTGTCACCTGCCCCTACGGGTTCCCTTCCTCCCCGAAAAGAAAATGGAATCATAGATATTCATCACTGCAAACTTGGAATCGAAGCACATAATGCAATTTCAGTTGTTTGGGAGGAGCAGCAGCCAAGATACCCAGAGATCTTGGCAGTTGGGCCTTGGAGACAAGTGAATAAGAACAAGCTGTACTCTGCAGTTTGCAGACTGGTAATGTGCACAGATTGTGGCAGAACTCCGGCTGCATCTCAATCGTGGAACACAGACTGTGGAGCTACACGTCTGTCTTGTAAAACGACACGCTGCCTCTATATGAGCGGTGATCTCACATGATTCCACGAGTGTGTCGGTCGATGTCCCGCTCCCTCTACTGAAACTTTATTTAAAGTGGGTCTGACGCAGCAAAGCGGTTGACCTCAGTGATCTCCATGACCTCATCAGTCTGCTCCTCGAGTCTTATCACTCCGCGGAGAATGAATACAGCGATGTAAGCGTGTTTCACGAGCCCGCTTTAGCTCAATAACACCGTGCCAGTGTGTGTGCATGTGCGCCATGGCCCTGTGGAGAAGTAACGATGAAGTCTTATTGTCAGTCTGAGGTCAGGGGTCAGGAGATATATGTGTCCCTTGTCTAACGAGTTATGGCCACTACAGATGTGTGCGTGTGTGTGTAAAACTGGTGTCTTCGACAAGGGGGGGGAGCCAAGATTTGGAATTCACTTCATTTCAAGGCAGATTTTTCTGGCGCTGCAATTTACTCTGGAAACAATCGAAAAGCATTTAATTCCTTTGTGGGGAACTGAAGCTTCTCTGCCGCGGGGTGCTATGCGCCACCTCCTCAATATTAGGAAAAAAACATTTCTGAGGGGTCTTGGGAGAGATTTGCATAGCAATGAGATGGAGAATGTGAAAACATATCTGATATTTGGTTGTTTTATATGAAATAATGCCAAACTAACGCCTTTGGAAAGCTTTCTTATGATACCTCCACCAGGGAGGTTGTTTTCGCCCCTGTCCATTTGTTTGTTGGTTTGTTTGTTTAATTGTGACCAAGATTAAGCAGCAACTGCAGGACGGATTACTACGGAAATTGGTGGAGGGATGTGGTTTGGGTCAGGGAAGAACCCATTCAATTTGGTCGTGGATCCAAGAATCCCTTTCGGAGACACTGCGGCATTTTTCAACATTTCCATATATTTTCAGGGGTAACATTTATTCATCTTGATGAAAAAATTATTAAGGGGACACATTTCTATGCATGTGTGCTATTTGGTGCACCTTGATTGGATTCAAGGGAACTGTTGAGCTCTGCCAGTTAACACAAACTCCTGCACGTGCCTCTGCTCCCATACTCCTCCCTTCCCTTGTCAAAATTTCCCTCAGCCAACCTGAGAAACTGCATCTGTAGTCAGCCTGCTGTTAACAAAGACATGAGAGGACACGGAGACGTGCAGCAACCCGGTGCGTTGCGCTTTAATGTGTCCCAGAGAGAACAAGGGCCGGGCTTTTAAAGAGTCTCCTCAGCGCTCTGCGTCGGCTCCAAACAAAAGGTTCCTGCCCTGACACAGGCGCTGGGTCTTCCATAGGGAAAACACACACCGCTAATGCATTTAAATCACGTTTGCTGTCACACAAAGAGATGGAGGGGTGAGGTGGGGGAGAGAGCTGGAGCAAGGACTGTGGAGGGCATTTGTAATTATTACCATTGTGCAGGTGAACAAGCCTTTCAAGGGATGCCTTGAATTCTCTCTTGTCTCTTGTTCTTTTTGTGCGCGCCTGTTTCCCTCTTTCCTACCGTTTAGCTGCTCTGGCGCTCATTGTTTTCCACGTATAATGCTCTCTGTGAATCTTTTGACAGTGTTTTGGCCTCTCTAGCCTTTTTTTTGTCTCCGTGTCGCTCTCCCTCTTTCGTTCCCTCTCTCTCTCTCTCTCTCTCTCGGTGTGAGGCGCTAATGGAATCATTACTAGCTCTCTGTGTTAGACAAACACCAGACACCTCCAATTACAGCCTTTTTTTCCCCGATCTCTGGCTCTCAGTCCCCCCTCCTCGCTGCTATTTTCTAACCTTGCTCTGGTGTCTGCTTCTATAATGGGACTGTTCTCCACCTCTCTCCCTCCGCGGGCCCCACTATTTTTCTCCTCACCCATCTCTTCTGATATTGTCGTTCCTTTTTCACCTCACCATTTTTCCTTCTGTCCCCCCCCCCCCCCCCCCCCCTCCCCGCCGGCACAGCACTCATCTACTCTGTCCGCTCTCGTTAAACATTTATGGGTCACGGGTTCATCTTTCTCTTTTCTCTTTTCCCACCCGTGCTTGCTTCTTGTCCCCTAAAGTGACGGGCTCATTGTGTTTATATATGTGTTGATGTACACAGAGAAAGCAGTGGGAGAGGATGTGATCGGACATAAGTGAACAGGAAACGTGGTCTTGATATATTGAAACACGATCAACAACAAACCACTGGTTGGGGCAGAAGCTACCGGTTGTTTTGGCAAGTTGATATTTTGTTCTTCATTGGAGATAAGGTGGAATTTTCTGTATGTTTCTCTTATCGTCAGCATATTTCAATTGAGTTCCTGAAAAATCCTTCTAAAGAACTACGTAGATCTGATTGCAGAAATGGCACATCCATGTAAATCCTTAAAGAATCACAATTAAAATTATACAAATAGAAAAAAGGGGCAACTATACAATGAAAAAATAAAAAATAGCTTCAAAGAAGTATAAAATAGAGCTCTTCATTAAATTATAAGTTAACGCAAGTCGAGGTAAGAGGAGGTGAAGCGCATACACTAGCAGCAGAGTAAAGTGACTGATATATATAAGTATGATGAATAATATCACTAATATGAATAAATAATATGAATTATATGAATATTGCACCGTTTTTTTGTGACTTGACAAACACGATAATAATTATACAGTGTCGACATGACATGATGAACAAGATTAATAAATATTGCACAAGATACATGTGATAATATTGCACAGTGGAGACTTGTCAGTCTTGCCAAACAATATTTATTTTTATTTAGCATTATTTATAAGAAAGTTTATAGCTAAACAAGCCTATAAATATGAAGCCTTCATTACATGTCTTTGTCTTAAAGGACGAAGACATGTAGCAGCCCCCAAAAGGACCCATACTTGCTTTTGGAGCGACACATTGGCTTTGGTCCTTTCATGTAATTTATTGACAAAATAAAAGGTGAAGCCTCATCCTTTAATATTTAAAACGGCAGCGACTTTAAAACCCCTTATTATTCCTTTTTTTTTTTTTTTCGAGCTGTGGCTTCTATGTGTCTTGAGGTGATCTCCAAACACAACGCCGCTCCGATGACTGTGACTCTGCTGCTAAATCACACAAAATCATACTCATCTGCTTTGTCACTGCTGGAGTTGCGTAATCTCTCCCTCTCCCTCATGGCTATTCCAACACATACTCTCTCCCTCTCTGTCACGTACATTTGCACACCCTTGTCACTTCTCCTCCATATCTCTCTTCCCTCCAAGCGGAGGCCTCTGTCTGCGCAGCCAAAGCCCTCCCGCATCGTAAGCTCTTTTGCTTTCTTCCCTCTCTGTGTCTCGGTCTCTTGTGCATTCTGTTTCTGTTCTCCCTCTCTGTCTCCGTCCGCCACTGTTCCTTCTGCCCCCTCCATTTCCACACTGCTCTCCCTTGCCCTCTCCCGCTGTCTCTCTGTCTCACAGCTGGTGGAGGATGTAGTGAATTCTTCTCTCAAACCTCTCCTGCTTTAAGCCCCAGAGGTACATGTTGAAGGGCAGGAGTGTGTGTTGGGTGTGTGTGTGTGTGTGTGTGTATGGCTGTGACTAAGTATGTGGTTGTGTGTGCGTTCTGTCCTTCGCTGTGTGTCTGACAGCACCAATTACTGCCTCAGATGCCGGAGAGCTGGAGGAGACGGAGTGGAGAAGGACAGACACCTGTCACCTTAACACAAGTTCTCTTGCTCTCATCTCCTCTCTCTCTCCTTCTCAAGGATATAGGTCAGCATGACATGTCTGTCCGTCTGTCTGTCTGCCGGCTCTACCTGTCTAATGGTCTCCTTCTTTTCTTTTCTTCTTATACATTTGTCTGTTTGATGCCGCCAGTATGAAGCAAGAACTTGTTTTTACGAGAGGAACTTTTCATACGTTGCCCGAACTGATTCGCTTACTCTGCTGCTGCTCTTTTCACTTATTAAATTGGAGTAAAACCAAAGTGTCAATCATTAAGTAGGAAAAACTCCAATGGGCCTCCAATCCGGTGGGAACTGCATTGTCAGATATGTGTTTATTTACAGACACTATTGTTTGTTTACTTTTAGACATGAACTGAACTCTGGAGATTCTCCTGAATTTATCCAGGGTGTTTGTGAGAGCCCAAATGTCCAAATGAGTTGCTCCCGACAATATGAGGCGTTTATCTTGACCCACGAGAATGTCCAAATGAGCCCATGTGAGATCACAGCAGGAGATTCCCTGGAGGATCCCGAAGTGTGTAGATGTTCACTGTGTTGATGACATTTCTACTGGTAAAAAAGGGGAGCCGTACACGTATACGACTCGAAAAGACAATAAGATTCGAGAGAGAAAAACGACTTATTTCTGCAGTGGAATTTATACATTATGTCCTGCCCCCTGCAAGCTCTGCCAAGATTACCCCTCACCAGAGTTTGTCCTGTTGTTGTGAACAACGTGTCTGGCCTGGGACTTCTCCAGCTGCGTGGTTCATATGTGAGAGGACAACTCCGGGGAAAGTTCAGACCCATTATCCAAATCTGTTCATGTCTGAAAGCGACTGCACAGAGACAAACAACCATTCACACCTCCAGACAATTTACACTTTCAGAAATGTTCTTGCTGAGAAGCGACAGTGCTTATTACTGGATCACTGCCGTCCACTTGAACAGTGTAGTTTTCTCTTTCCGAGACAGCTGGCCCATTTACTAACTATTCTTGATATTACTAAATCAATTTATATTATAAAGTAAAACAGATTGCACTCTAAAGGGAGGTTTGTGTCAGACTGCTTGGCTGGGCACAGTAACGTTTTGGTCTGGTTGCCAGGTTTGGGATCGTTGTGCCTTTGCAGAGATCAAAACCAAATCTGTGCTCATTCTCAAAGCAAAAAGACCTGGCGTCTGCCACAGAATAGCTCCAGTGATGAACTATTTCTTTGAAGCAAAGCCAAGTAACCTTTAAGCCAGGCAAACATCACTTCACACCGCTTCACAGAATTGTACCTTCTCCAAACCTTTTGACTACGACTATAAGATAATTACTTTTGGGAGGGATAGATAAAGCCTGTACGTTCTCATTTTAAGAGAGAAAAAAAAACTGTAGCTTGATATTAACAACCTGTAAAGGGTTCAGTTCAGCTTTCTGTATGCCCAGAGACAAACAGCTATCTGAGGCCTCCTGCTCGACCATTCAGCCGATCAAACCTGGCTCTGACCACGGCACTAAGATAAAAACCTTACCTCGCTTTCACTTGTACAGATATGTGCCAGTTGAAAGATACATGTATTATAAGGCTCAAGATCGTAGATATGGACTAGGAAGAATATAATGAAACAAAGAATATGACCTCACAAAAGACTGCATATACACACACACACACACCTAGAAACAATACACTTTATAGCTCATAAGAGGATTGCAGTCCCTGTTCATAATGATAGGCTTGAGCTGGAAACAGATGTAGAAAAGGCTAATCTTTGCACCTGTGAAAGAGCTTTACTCATTTACAGTGTGTGTGTGTGTGTTCGTGTGTGTTTGTATGTGTGTGTGTGTGTCTGTGTGTGATGCTGAAAGCTCAGTAGGGAGGCTGCCTTTCTTTATTGCCTCTCCAACACAGAGCTTGAGCTCTGCCTCTCTCCTTTCAACAAAGGTGTGTGTGTGTGTGTGTGTGTGTGTGTGTGTGTGTTCGGTGGAGGCAGCAGGTAAAGTGAGCATTTTTATGTTGATCACATACAGACTTCTGAAGGTCAAGGGCTCCTTCCTGCATTTAGTATGTTCTCTCTCTCTCTCTCTCTCTCTCTCTCTCACACACACACACATACACACACTCTCTCCTTTCTTTGCTCTTCTCTTGGTGGCAGCTCGGGGAGCTTGAGAGCACAAAGGTGTGGGTAAGAAGGAGTGGGCGGTGAACAGAAGGGTTTAGACAGCAAGTAAAGAGACTTGTGTGTGTATACGGTCCTCATCTCGTGTGTGTATGTGTGTGTGAGTGTGCCGGTCCAATGCTGCAGGCATAAGGGCAATAAGCTGTGGAAGTGTTAGGCAGCGGGATGTTATTACTAGACAGATGTTCTTAAAGGACAAACGGATAAATGGGCCCAGTAAAGGCCAGTCATCTGTCCCTCTACCTGTGTGTGTCTGTCGTTCTGCTGCTCTGCTTGTCCGACTTCTTCATTCATTTGGATAATGACAGCCACCTTTGCCTTCATTTCTCCTTTATTCGCCTTTATCTCCACTCTCTCATACTCCATCCATTTCCCTCTCCCTCCTTCTCATCTCCTCTCCTTTGTGTTTGAATAAATGACACACAAAATCACAAAGGCTTAGGCTATATCCTCAGCACACCATAGTCCCCGTCTACATACCCACACAGCGCTGACCCAGATAATGTCTATTCACGCAAAGCCTCCCAGCAGCTCCCCTCTCACTGTGGCCGATCACTCGCCAGACATAACCTGAGTTGCCAAAAGCCACCTTTGGAGTTTGCACCACTGAAGCATTGGCCACCGTGAAACCCACGGACATTAAGACGGTTTGGGAGGACGGGACCTCGTGCAGCTCGGTGGAGTCTGGTGCAGTGGGTTGGGCTGTGTGAACAAACCCGCAGAGAAAACCAGGAAAAAGCAGGCCAAGGACTGAGTAACTGTTAACGCATGTTTCGACTCTTCCACATCTTTATTTAGCACTATTCCCCACAGACAGACGCAGGAGAGAGCTAGGAGCGAGGTGGAGAGGGCAGAGTGTGTGTCTCCTCTGGGTACAGTTGTCATTAATTGGCTGCGTTTCAGATGCTGTTGTGTTCCAGTTAGTGATAAACACGTGTGCACACCTGGGAAAGTCGGTATAATCTCAACATTTAGAGTTGGATTCGTGTTGGGTTTTTGCTCCGTTCAGGATCAGGAGAGGTGAGTGCGTGAGCCGGACGAGCGGAGGAGGCGTGCAGGCACAGGAACAGGAAAGCAGCCATTGACCCCTTCCCCTCCGGCCCCTCCCTCTCTTTCTTTCTGGATTATGGATGGCTTCCAGATGTACGATCGGCCTGTCAGACTGATTGGGCCGCTGTTGCATACTTATTATGTTACTGCTCAGCTACAAACACGATGCACGGATATAGCCACGGTCAAAGTCCACTTTGTTGCTCCTTCCATTTGCCGACCCGCTGCACTATTATTCTAAAGCAAAGCGGAACGTTTCAGAACATGTGAAGAAATGAGGTTACATGGAGCCTGATGAGTAATGCTACACATATTATTTTTTTATATATTGATTTAGACCAGTTGCTGCAGTAGTACAGGTGTAAATTGAATACTTGTATTATCGCTGCAGAGACATGAGGCAAAGATGAGATGAAAGAGACAGGAGCAGGTCGGGGGTCTGCACATTACAGGAATTTAGATATTGTATACTCGCCTGTTTAGTTAGTAAACCACATGATCAGCAGGTGAAGCTGACTGCAGAGGCAATTACAGCACTTTAGTACCCTTGGCATTCAACTGATTCAATATGTGTAGAAAAAAAAGAAATCCTCTGTCTCACAATCATAAATATCACATATTACAATCAGGCATCAAGCGCAGATCTTTACATCCTGTTTGACTTTCAAAAGATGTAATTATCTGCAAATTCCTTTGAGAAGAAAAACAAATGTGGGTTTATAGTGAAATAAATTAAATATAAATCAGCTCAGAACTGGCCGAAAAAGATGCTATTTATAACTCCTGACCTCCTGAGATTATTCAAATGTCAAATGAGGACAAAGATAACATGTCACAGACGACTAACATCTTCACTGAGGTCCCTGCCTCTTAAAGCTGCTTCATGTGAACATCTGCCCATAGATTCTAATTGTTTGGTCGATATTTATTTGATGAAAAGCTTGTGTGGTCCCAAGCTTTTTTATGGAGAGCACAAAAGGAAAACAAAAGGAACCTGCAGTGACAATTTTCCCAAGAGGGGTCCCCTTTGTATGTGACATCCTTGATTTCCTACATTACGCTGAATGGGCTCTGTATCTGTCAGGTGGGAGATGGCACTTGAGGACATCTACTGAGGAACGCATGCAGATCTGTTTTGACATGACGCTGAGCGGGGCAGCGATCTCCAGCATTCTCTTTCTTAAGGTTTCCTTTGTGGGTTGTGTGTTTGTTCTTTATAAACGGACTACGACGCGGCGTTGCTCCTCTCCTGCGGACTCACAACACAATGATGAAGTTGATCACTGTACGCTGAGATTAATGACAACGCAAATCGACAAAATCTGTGTGCATGTGTGTAGTGACATAGAGAGAAAAGGCATGGGACTCTCCTTTCCAACTCCGCCTGTGAGAATGAATTATTGAGAGTGATGAACTGAAAATAACGTGGCTGAGGAGAGGCGGTGCAGCGCTCCTCCTACACACAGTTTGTTGGTCACGGGGCCGGCCGATGTGGGCACGTTTACTGGTGTGTGCTGCACAAAGTGTGTATATGTGTGTGTGGGCTGTATGTGTGTGCTGGAGTGTATCTGGGGACAGACACGGATCTGAGGAGAGGGTGATTACAGTGTCTTAAAACTCTGCAGATTGAGTTTTAAGGAAGCTGTTTAGGATATATGTGTCTAGAGAGAGTGACAGTGTAGGTGTACAAATAGAGAAAGATACAAATATGTGTGTGTTTGTGTGTGTATGCTTTTGCTTTGTGTGTGGTTGGTTATATTCAAAAGTACATGGTGAATCTTTGTATTCTTTTGGCCTTTTGTCCTGATGGCAAAATAGACAGAAGAATTAGTTATTCAGTCTGTGCAGCTAACTCCCTACAGACTCCTTCTATAGGCCTGTCATGGTATTTCTCTCTCTCTGTCTGTCTTTCTGTCCCTCGCCCATGACCCCGTTCACACACAGAACACACACATGCACCTGGTATCTATTTAATCTGTTTTTAGACTGCAGTATAACAACACTGGCTCAAAATTAGTGAGCCATCAACTTGAATTACCCCTATAGAGAAGTGTGTGTCTGTGTAAATGTGTATTTCCTTTAATTCCACTGAAATTGAGAAATCTATCCCTGTGAGTTTGGAGGGGTTTGTGTATGTGTGTGTGTGTGTGCCTGTCAGCGAGAGAGTAAATATTTGTGCAGGGGCTCTGCAGAAGGTCAGGGTCAAGGTATGACAGACAGCCTACTGGGAAATAAGACACACACACAAAGACAGACTCTCTCTCTCTCTCTCTCTCTCTCTCTCTCTCTCTCTCTCTCTCTCTCTCTCTCTCTCACACACACAGACACAGACACACACACACACAAATAAAGTAGGGATGCTCAGAGAGAGAACGAGAGAGATACAAACAGAAAGAGGACAGAGTCAGAAAAATAGAACTAGACAGATGGGGGGGGGACGGAGACAGACAGAGAGAAAAACTGGAAGAAAGAGTAAGACAGATATGGACAGAATGAGTTAAAAGGGGGGGGGGGGCAACGTCCCATAGTTCTCCTTGGCTGATCTCAGTAATTGGCTGGTATCCTGAGAACAGAGAGTAGATCAGAGAGCAGCCAGAGTGTACTCATGTGCTTCATGTACTGGACATCACAAACCAGTTCATATCCGGTATGACCGTGCGTGTGTGTGTGTGTGTGTGTGTGTGTGTGTGTGTGTGTGTGTGTGTGTGTGCCGGTCAGAGAAGTCATAAGATACCATAAACACAGCGAGCTCCTGTCCTGAGATGTCAATCACGGAGGCCTACGTCTTCCTTGTGGACACAGCTCGTGTCTCTCATCCACTCTGCAGCCGAGTGATCCTGCTTCTCACTCCCTACAATAAGGCTCTTTCAGGCACAAGTCTTTCCAGGGTCGGTCTTTACAGAATACATCACAGTTTTTGATACTGTCAAAAATTGCTTTGGATTTGAAAGATTGCACATTTATGGGCTTATCTGAAAAGCTGGTGCTGTAAACTCAACTTTGAAATAACAAGACGGGAGTTCAGGTGTGCAGCCGCAAAGTTTTAAAATAAATATCCGCTCTTTCGATGCTCTAGTTTCAACATTTCAGAACTTTTTTCCAACTTAGGTGCTCCAGTTTTCAAATGACAATTTACAAGGTTCCAAACCTGGAAAACAAACTGAGGCACAGCGGAAGAGCAGTGAGGAATTTGAACAGTGCTGCAGTTTGGAAGAAGAAAGACTCAAGTAAAAATATTTTTTGCAGAGATTTACAATTGTTGTCTTCCTGTTAAAACATTAGTTTCAATAATACAAAACCTTGTTTATTATTTCAAGCTTCCAAACGCAGAGTTTCAACCTTTCATGACATTTTTTCAGTTTCAGAATATGTTGGGATATTTATCCCACAGATATCATTGTTTCTTGCTTAACCTCTAATTTACATGACTTTGGCAATGAGTGAAACATCATATTATTCATCACTGTCTCTGATGGTCAACCATGTATTTAATAATATGTAAAACATTTTTGTATATATATATTATGAAGGTACTGAAAATGTTTTTTTCTAATCATTTAATCTTTGACGCTCTCATTTCATGTTAGATCATGATAATGACTTTGTAATGTCTGTTGCTGTATTTCATAATAATCAATCCTCTGGGCAATAAGCAATGGAAATAATTATGTAACAGATATGATTGGTTGACTTTTATGTCAAGTGGCCCCTAAATATGTGCAAAAAAAAATGATTGACTTGATTTACTTCAGAGTTTTGTTGATGATTTCAGTTTGTTGTGTATTGGTCGGATGGTTGCAGCATCAACACTATTTTTACAGGATAGAAGGTGTGTGTGTGTGTGTGTGTGCGTCTGTGTGCGCGTCACAGGATTAGTAGTTATGGTGAATATTATAGTGTTAAAGGTTGTTATGAACTCCGATTAGGGATTAGAGGATCTCAGCAGGGGGCTGAAGCCCGGTGCTGACATCTCTATTCCTCACACATGCATTCGCACATGCACGCACACACACACACAGTCACGCACACACACACATAAGCACACAAACACACACACACAAATGCATTTCATACTCTGCTTTCTACAAAAAGATCCTCACCACACACACAACACCACATTACTTCCACTTAATAACACGAGAAATTGTTGGCGACACAAACACTCTCAGTTGATAAAGTCTCATGTCCTGTTCACACACCAATATTCAGTATAGCACCATATATCACATGACTTGTTCGTACCTAGATGTGTGTTTTCTTTTACTAGGCACATACGTTTGTTCAGCATGAAGACATGTCAATTCGACCAAAAGCATGTTTCACGGGCATGTACACACAAGTACAAACACACAAGTACAAACACACACACACATACGTTGTGCGTATGCGACCCCGGTGGCCGTAAAGGACGTCACATTCAATCTCGTCAGATTTCTCCAGTGACGCTTGATGTATCAATTTTTAAGTAGTTGGCCTCAACTAACACTAAAACACACACACACACGCACACACACACGCGCACACACATGCTCACACTCAAACAAGCCGCTCTGTGCTCCTGGAGCTGTGGCACTCGAGGGGTACTAGAAGGGTTCCATCTTGAAAGCCTGTTGCCATGGTGACCATTATGGAGCTCCTCTCCCCTGGGCCAGCAAGCTTTACACAACTTCCCTCTAAGAAGGACACACACGTGCAAACACACACAAACTTTCACCCTCATGGTATACCACCCGCACCCATCCACAAATATAAACACACACACGCACACACACACACACACACGTGAGTTGTCTCCTCTTTCTGCCCTTTATGGTAAAGCCGAAGGGGAGCCAATGTTTGACTTGGACCAAGTGTGGCAGAAAGCAAGGGAAAAAAACAATTGGTAGAAGATCCAGAAAGAACGTTTTAAAGACATGTGGAGCCGAAGACGAAGTTCACAGGGAAAGTCCAAGGAAATGTTGGTTTCAGAGAAGTGCAGCTGCTGCAGATGTTGTGTAAGCATGCAGCTGTCTGGCTGAATATATTTAAAACGTCAACTGAGAATGTGATGTTTGTGTTTCTGTGTGTGTGAGAATCTGCACTGGCCTTTTCTCATGCAAATGAAAAAAAAAATGCATTCCCTGAGCTGAACCCTGTACAGTCAGCAGCTTCCGTCATTCACACAAGCAGCTCCAAAATGTTTTTTGGTGTGATGTAACCTTTCAGTCACACGTACACGCAGCTCATCACCGGACACGCTACAGGTTTCACAACAGCGTGGTTTCATAGTGTACGCCAATATGAAACATCACACTCTTTTCGTACCGTACCTGTAGATGACCCCTTATTTGAATTAGCGTAAAGGCTGCATTTGTAAGTAGTGTGTGTGTGTGTATGTGTGTACCCATGTGTGTAGGAGACATTGTGTTCCTCCCATTGCAGTTAATTTTGGCCCACTTCTCTGGAGAGGTTTGTTCTAACACATCACATTCATTTCATGCTATGTAATTAATCCTAGCCGATGAAAGAAAGTGAGAAGGAGAAGTGCGCATAACAATCTGTCAGGCATTTTCGGGAACATTGGAGGAGTCGACCATAATTTTGATCATCGTCAAACTAATCAAATATGGAAAAAAATTCAGCGGTTCCAGTTTCAGAAATGTGACGAGATGCCGCTCTCAAAAGCCCTCGGCTTTGCAGTGTTGGTGGATATAATATAACCAGAAGCAGCACTGAGAATAGCAATTAGGCAGAAGATGCATATGAACCAAAAATCTGATGAGAATTCCTTCTGTTGATCATCAGTACAACGTACCCCTTACATAACAGTTGACCCACTGTTATTATACATATAGGGATTCGTAGTGCTTTACGCAGATATCCTTGTACTTTGGGAAATGATCATTGGCTTATTTAATTATTGTGAGTCATTTTATAAATGGTTAAAGAATAGATGTAATTGCGACACTGAACACAACAGAAAAGAGCCGCAGTCAGTCGTCTCCGAGTGTACAGCGTTTCCCCAGAGGAGACAGTTGGGCTGTTCCCTTCTCAATCAGTGCGTGGTGACTGAGGGTGTGTCCTGAGTAGCAGTACTATATCATATCTAAGAGCTATCGATTGGCATAAATACACAGAGTCTCTCTGGTGACCGGATGAATATTTAATAAGACACTGGATCTGAGGCCACTCTTTGTCTTTAGAAGAAACACGTGCACTCACATCTCACACATTCACACACACACACACACACCCTACACAGTCAACTGTTACATTGAAGATGATGCAAATTTAGAGTTAGTTCACAGTCTTACAACGTACAGGAGGTTTTTGTGACAAAACTTTTCCTCTCCTGTGTGAGTGTATGTTTATGTGAGCACTGTCTCACTTCCTCAGCCTTCTAGTCCCTTTTTCATATCTACGGTAAATCATTAATCATGAGGGAACCAAGTCAAGTAACACATTTCCCATGGGCCAGACACTGGGAGAAGCTCGAGAGAGAAAAAAGGGCTAGAAAAGTGGGAGAGAGAGCGAAGGAGAGAGGGGGGAAAGGGGGGACTTTGAGAGAGAAAGAAAAACTGGAGTGAGAACGAGGTGGAAAAGCAGAGTGGAAAACAGAAGAATAAGAGAAGGAAGCTCCACTCGGGGAGGCCAAGCTCCCATTCTTGAACAAAGTTTTTTGATCGGGCAGTTGTTCGGACGCCAGGCCTGGCATGGGGCGTCCTGTCTGTCCTCTCAGCACCGGGGTCCTTTGTGCCTCTGTGGCAGGCCTGCACCCAGAGCCAGGACTCTCCGGATGAAATGTCTCCGGAGAAAACCTGCTTTTTTTCCCCCCTGCTCGCACAACCCAGCCAAGAGGAACACACACACACACACACTAACATACACACACACCAGCACAACACATTGGCACCCATTACCTTGGAAGTTGACAGCAAGGAGGAAAGAGAGCACAAACCCTTTGAGAATTATCACTCCCTTTTCTTTCTTCCTTTCTTTCCTTCCTTTCTTTCTTTCTCTCTATTTCACACCTACTCACACACACACACACTCATTCCTTTTCCAGTGTTCTCTCGAGTCTTTTGGGGATTGTGCTAGTGGACTTTGCTCCCCGATGATGAATGATTTGCCTAAAAATACTGTCTGCATGCAAGCGAGTGAGCACAGCGTCCAGGTGGAGCAACTTACCTCCATAGTGAGAAATCACACTACTTTTAGGCCACTTTTAAAATTCCTCTATCCGCAGGTTAACCACAGCGTTGAGAAAGTGTGTGTTAATGTGTGTGTGTGTGTGTGTGTGTGTGTGCGCGAGTGTAATAATTTACAGCCTTTCTGGGACGAGTGACATGTAGCTTGATTAAATCCGTGACCTTCACCACCCGCGCAAGCAATCAGCAAGCAAACACACACGCGTTCACTCAAAAACACACGTTCACTCAGTCACACACACACACACGCCGCATACTTAACACCTCCTCACACACGGGAGCTCAGCATACCAACATGCAATCAGCACCTGGTGGATTGCAGCGCATCATTGATCCAATCGATTCACACACACACACACACACACAAACAGACCCACACACACACTCACACACACACACACAAAGCCATCGGATTGTAGTTGAGACACCCTCATTTCCCTTACATGGGGTTTGTGCACTGCAATACTATTTACCACTGTGGCAGAGAAGGCTTGCGAGGATGGGAATACCAGGCAGCCTATGAATGTATAAATAAATACTCGTGTAATCTATATTCAGATTACTAAAGGGAAAGTCAGGAATTCCATTTCACTGCCTTGGATTCAAAAGGGAAATCATTCAAGTCCCCAGTCTATTTCCACATGCTGCTGCTTGTGAGCACTTGAGGCACGGTTTTCCCTCCCCAGTTTTATGACTCCACATAATGACTAATATTCAGCCCGTGAAACAGCCATAGCAATACTCATATTATGCCACTGTGGCTATTGGGGTGAGTGCAGCTGTGTATTGTTTTGTTCCCCTGGTTGCCCGAGGATCTGAGTCTTATATAACAGAACTGGCAGTTGATCTGCTGCTGCACTTTGTTATTACACTGTACGACCCTGTGGTTATACGGGCCTTCAGCCTGATGTATCTCTAATGTCACGATATATCAAATCAGACTATGTTTTCTTCTACTTTGCCATCGGTGCTGCACGGCACATCCTATGACCTATCAGTATCTGTTGTGTGCCTGTTGTGTCATAACTCCTCGTGTCGTTGTGTACCTTTTTCAAGTTTCTGTTTTCCCTTGTACTCTTCTGAATCCTCTATCTTAAGGAACAACTGTTTTTAAACCTTCATCGTCCTTATCAGTTCTGACAACGTGGAAAAATCGAGACAATGCTCAAACAAAGTCAGCTGGGCCCCAAAAAAAAACAGACCAGTGAGATGATCAAAGTATTATTAAGGGCGGTAAAAGATAATTGAACCCTCTGAGATGTCTGTATGCACAACTACAGGGGTTACGCTGTGTAGGAGTTGAAGAAGGAACTCTGTCTGAAACCTGTGATGGCTGTTTTAAACAGTCTGCGTAGTAATTCCCCCCTTTGCCCTCTTTCAGTGTAGTCTGGAAAACCCTGAGCATTTGTTTAAATCCTCTCAGATTATGTGATTTCCTGTGTTTCTTGTCTCCTGACATTGTTTTTGGCAATGCTGCTGTGTTCCAAACACTCAATGATTACTTTGGCAAATGTAATGTCATGGGACCCAACCTAAATGATGGCCCAAACTACAAAAACAAGAACCGACTTGTAATACACTGGAATTATCCCTAAAAGCATTTGTGACCATGTGGGGATTTCTGGCACAACTTCACTTCTCCTCTTATAAGGTGTATAGAGAGGGGGGGAAGTATTAAGGAAAACTTTTGCTATCAGCTTCTGGCCTTCATCATCCTCATGTTTTACATTAAAAAGGACATTTAGATGGTATTTTACATGTGTAACCCTTGAGAGCATTAAGCAGCACTTGACTCTGTCTGGAACATTTAAAAACTTTGGAAAGAAGTGTTGATGATTATGCCGTGGCACGTGCGGCTGCATTATCACATCGTCTAACCTCTCGATTGTCTGTCCTCTTTGTTCAGCATGCAGACCTGGCACCTACAAAGCATCAGCCACGGACGCCTACTGCACCAAATGCCCTCCTCACAGCTCGTCCCCGCAGGAACAAGCAGGGGAGTGTGTTTGTGAGAAAAGCTTCTACCGCGCTGAGACCGACCCACGCTCCATGGCCTGCACACGTGAGTTGGACAGAATGAGACACACAGGCAATAACTCAGACACATGTAAATGGTGTGGGCCCCAAACGCAGCAATTAAAAAAGATGGAGACAGATTTCCGGCCCACATGCTGCATACACAGTTAAATATTTGCATTTAGATGTTTACATTTCATGTTGTACAATGGCTTACAGTTACAATGATTGGATTGCATTTCATTTGATTAGTTTGTTCCTCGAAGAATTTACATTGCGTGGCTGTTTTTCATTTATTTATTTATAAACCTTCCATGTGCTGCTTCGTCTGCTATTGGATTACTAAGCACTAGATATACAGACATATTAATGAGTGACACACACACACACATCCATGTCTGCCAGTTGTGTGGTTATGGCACACAGATATGTCAGATGGGGAAACTGATATGGGTGATTCTCATTCTCTGTCTTCCTCTCGTGCACACACATACACACACACACACAACACCAATGACTGTATATAAAGATTGACATAACATAACAAAACATCTCAATCATCGCTTGTTTGGCTGGCTGCAGTAAATGCCATATAACCTGCCCGCTCCATGTTCAAATTACCAAGTACAAACTTACACAAACAGAGAGCCAGAGGGATCAGAGCACATCCTCTCAAACGTAGACGAAGGAGAATAGAAAAGGAGTAGGAGGAGAGACGAAGCAAAAGGCAGAGGCAGAAAGAGATGGATCTAGGTAGACTGAGAGGGATGGGGGGGGGGGGCAGTGACAGGTGGGAGAGAGAGAGAGGCAGACTGAACTGAAAAAATACAGAAGACCTCTCACACACACACATATATACACACACGTACCCTAATCCATTATCAGGTTATGGTAGATTACACGCATTAATCAGTGCAGCAGGTGAGATGTGACAGGTATTTTCAGCTGGAAATGAATAAGGGTTTTTTTCAAATATGTATGGGCGCACACGCACCCACCTGCTCTCCTGACTGGTGAAGAGCACAGAGCGGGATGGAGGGGAGAAAATGAGGGGAGCGGGTGAAAGACATGGAGAATGACACTTAAGACCCAGTCAGTGAATAGAACAGTGGGGGTAAATAGTGGACTATCGGAGGGATATAATTTAAATGTCATAAAAGGGCCGATCAGTAGAAACGATGATGATGGACAGTTGGGTGTGGCCCAGGGCAGTGGGAGGGTATGGTTTAGAAGAAAGACAGAATTAGCAGCCCAGTCAGCACATCCTTTCAGCTGATTTATGACCGACAGCCTCAATTATCCCGAGCGTGGCCTCGATCCCTGATGCCCACGCTCAGCCATCCCCCATCACTACCCGCTCTTCAGACGCGTTTTGCCGCTGGGAGGGCTAATCAGAAAAGTCCCAGGCCCTGCCGGCAGGCCCCCTGGGGCCCACTGCTTAGCCAAGGCCTGATGAGATGTCAGGCTGAATGGGCAACTATACGGCCAAATTTCCATATGGTTGAGATGTCTGCACCCTTACTGCACTGTGAGCGACCACAATCAGCCATTTCCTTGCCTCACACAATAAGAAGGAGGTGGTAAACACTTACCTCAATGGTGTGTGGCAGGTTTGTGGATTGCTCAAGCTGACAATCTTGGTAATATGTCAAACTGATCTGCCAATGAAAAAGCACAGAGAAGGCCCCTATGTGGACTTACACAGTGCTGTGAATCTACAGCACTGTGTAAACTAAAACAAAATGCACACACACAGGCCACTAATTCATTTGAACAGGATCTTTGTTGTTGCCAGCGTAGAGTGTCCACGGCAAGAAAAACGCAGCGTGATCCTCTTTGATTCATGTTAACACACGCACGCTACCCTATGATCTGTCCTATTTCAGTTATTCTAGAGTCTTTTATTTTGAAATACGCACAATAAAATAACACATACTTGCATTCATATCCACGAGGGTGAGCATGAGGCTTAGAATTGAGTGTTCACATAAAAGAGTAGAATTCAAACTCTCAGCTTTAATTGGAGATGAACTGCTTCTTTAGTCCTATTTTTAACACTAGACTTTTTAAATGTATGTATCAATGGAAACAGACCTCATCTGAATGTCTAATATACGTAAAATAAAAGAACATTTGTGAACTTGCCTGAAAATGATAACTGACGCACTTTTTGGTCTCCAACTCTCAACTACACTAATCATTCCAGCGGAGGTGGAGAGCTATATTAACTACTCTAAATCATAAAATGTACCTGACTCATGAGAAAAACGACTCGGAGCACTTTCAATAGATCATTGTCCACTCGCCAGTTATTGTCTGCAGTGCAGCGCCCAACGAGTATCAGTTACATTCACATGGCGAAAAAGAAACCTGCAGTCTGGAGTCTGCAGTTTAACGTCACATGAAGTCTCTCTGAAGATGAATTCAAAGTTTGGTTGTGTAAGATATCGTCATAGTGTCACGTTTACAATCAGCCACACTCTTCTAATCACTGTCTTTTCCATTAATCAAGCACTAAGTGTCCACCCTCTGGCTGGAGTCTGTTCATTTATTTCTAATTCAATTAATGTGCATTCTGTTTTAAAGAGAAACTGCTATTAAATCGCTTACGGACATGAAGACAATGCACGTTTAGAGAATGTATATTTTGGCCAAATTATTTATTGAGCTGGCACTGGTAAGGGTTAGTGAAAGGAGAAAGGAGTGGTGTAGTAGCTACGGTTGTTCAAGATGCATGCTGGGACAGCTTTGTTTTACCGGGCTATATGTTCCTATCACTTTCAAATAAGCAACTATTTTATTTTGCAGCATTAAAGGTACCATCTGGAGTTTTTGACTAGTAGTCGTGCTGTTGAGCAATTTAAGGGTGGAAAAAAAATTGTATTAAGTCTTTTGTGGCTCCAGGGAAAGCTGCACGGAATCTGACAAATGGCCTGAAGCAGTGTCGCTTGAGTCAGCATAGATTTGGCCTGAAACTGACCTCTTACCATACCTCTGTGGCCTGCTCTTCATCTCTGCCTGAGGCGAGTGGCTCAAGGCTACAAAACACACCTGACTCTGAGCTAACTGTCAGCACTCAAGCTGCAGCATGTCAAATAATAAAAAAAAAAATCGCTGGTTCTCTGATTGCGTCAGCTTTTTATCCTTTTTCAATATTTTTCTTTCTAACGTGAGTCTGAACGTGTTATAGAGCTGAACTGCTGAATCGGTGGACTACACTTTTTAAATATGTTTTATTATGAATATGCACAACAGCTTATTTAGTTAATTAGTTCATTTTATCAGAAAATAACAAAATTACAAATTCAGAGCAATAAACCTTTGCTGTGTTTCTTACCTCAGGTCCCCCGTCTGCTCCAGAGAACCCAATCTCCACGGTGAACGAGACCTGCGTGACTCTGGAGTGGTCGCCGCCCAGAGAGACAGGAGGCCGAGGGGACATCACCTACAGCCTGCACTGCAGGAAGTGCTCTGGCGATGGCAAAAAGTGTGCTCCCTGTGGTAGCAGCGTCCATTTTGTCCCCAGGCAGTTTGGTCTCTCCTCCGCCATGGTGCTGGTCACTGACCTGCAGCCGGACTCTAACTACAGCTTTACTGTTGAGAGCCAGAATGGAGTGTCAGATTTAAGTCCAACGCCAAGAGGAATAGTCGTCATCAATGTCACCACGTCCCAAACAGGTGAGAACACACACAAAAATATACTGGGGTATTGGGTCTCCCAAAAAATTGTATTTTCCTTCAGGGTTTCAGTGATATCTGTCTTTGAAGGCTGATAAGAAAATCCTCTGGGGAAGGACATACTCATCAGCTTGAACTGGGAATTTGGGGGGAAAGGGAATGGTTTGTTTTTAAAAAATTGCATCCTGATTGCAGTGTCCTGATAGATCAGGCTTTTACATGGCAACTGTAAAATTACTGCTGTGCTGCATCACTCACAGTATGGACGTGTAGGAAATTGGTACAAGAGAAGTGCATATGACAGGGTGGTGGTAGCTAATAGGCGTCTCACTACGAATGTGTGTGTGCAATCATTAGAAGGGGGGAGGTGAAAGAGGTGTAGGAGGTTGTTAACCTCATTAAGATCCCCACATGTCCCAAGTGCTGCTCTCCACCACAGCACAACATACACATACAGTTACACAAACACATGACAGACGCACAATTTCATCCCACCCGAGCATGTGCTCCGATGTGGGAGGCTTGGGGAGGAAGTCACAGGGCTTTGGATTTGCGCATTAATAACACGAGCAGATCACACACAAGGCACATGCATGTCACACCTACACACATCATAGAAATACTGTAATCACACATGTCTAAAACACCTCGTGAGCGCCCTCATTAGCGAGATGACGCATTTCAAATATGAGCCGTTTGTCTCATTATAGCACAGAGGGTATCCATCGCTCCCCTCGCCCTCACAGCCTGTGCTCTCTCGCTCTCTTTCTCTCCCTCTATTCAGGCTTTTTCCTTCACATCTCGTTGAACTTTCCGTTCTCTCTTTGTCGCGCATGTTTTCACCCTCTTTTACCTTTTGTTTCCCTTCAGTGAGCGTAGTGCTGAAGGAGAGGCGGAGCAAGGACAGCGTGACTTTGGCCTGGCAGGGGCCAGAGAGGCCCAACGGAGCAATAGTGGAGTATGAGGTCATCTATTACGAGAAGGTGAGAAAGACCCACGCACAGTCACACCCACACACGTTTAAAGAGGCACTCCAATAATTTCAAGCATGATACGATCAAAGTGAACAGAGAGCCGGCATTACAGACCTGAGGTGAGGATGGGTGTTTAACAGGCACGAAGCTGTTACCCTTCGGAAAGATGTGATCAGTTTGGGTTATGGGAATTGCAGGATCCATCATTTCTGCAGCTTGAACTTCACACTGAATAAAGGCAATGTGAAGGTTATTTAAAATGCTTTCCTTCCTCTCATCTAGATGTCATATTGGATATTGGTTTAGTCTAAGGGTGTGTCCCGTGTCTCTCTCTCTCTCTCTCTCTCTCTCTCTCTCTCTCTCGCTTTTCTCCAATCTCTTTATCTCCATCACCTTCTCCCTCGCATGTCCCCTACTGCTCACACCAAGCCAATTAACCACACATCTGTCGAACCAGCCTCGTAAAACACGGCCAGGATGATGAAATTAAGCGTGTGTGTGCTTGTGTTAGCAGGCATTAGCCGTAAAATAGTGTTAATCCGTGTTGTAGAGTGTCTTCCATTAGGTAGAGTATCAGCCTCTCTGCAGGGGATCAGCTTACCGACAGACCCACTTTTTCTTTATTCATCCTCCTACCTACGCACACATATTTTGTAAATGCATGCACAGGCACCTACAAGGTAATCGAGGAATGCAGCATAGTGGGACTTGAGTAACTGCACATTGGCCCCCAAGAGGATCAGATTTGGGACTTGGCAGATGCTCATGTGTAAATGAGACCAAATGGTCCAGTGATGAACAAATGAAAACTTGTGAGGTGTATTTGGCCTCGGGAGACATTTAGATTCGACAGTTTGAAGTTTCTATTATTTCCCGACAGCACGGTCTCTGGATACCACAGTCCATTCCTCTTTTTATAACCCTTCAGAGTATATCTATAATCTGACCCCCTTTTCACCCAGGAACGTTTTATTTCTCAGACACTAAATATTATCTATGAAACTAAGTATTTAATTATCTCCTCCATTTGCTCTTTTCTCTGCTTCAGAATCAGCGGGAGCAGAACTATACGGTTTTGAAGACGCGCTCCAACATGATGACAGTGGACGGGCTGAAGCCAGGCACCACCTACGTGTTCAGGGTCAGGGCTCGAACCGACGGAGGCTACGGGAGCTACGGTGGAGAGATCGAGTTGGAAACCAGCCACGAAGGTAAGGGGATGAATCACATATTTCTCTTTGGTTTAATATATCAATTTATTGTTTTGGCGAAGAGTATAACCATGTTACATCAACTGCAGTCAGAGCCTGATTCATCGTCCTGCAATTTAAATCAATCCTCTGCTGGGTTGTGAAATAGCAATCCTATCTGAATGCTGAAAAGCTTCCATGAATACATATCAGGTAAAAGGAGACAACCCAATTTCATAACAAAGGAAAAAATAATCTGTCTGCACCCGTCACAAATCATGGTCACAGACAACCGATATATTCTGCTGCCATTTGGTGGATTGGTTTTAACTTGACTGGTTTGCCAGAGCGACTTCCATTTTGAGACTATTGTCTATGCCTGCAACTACACTGTAACACCATGATCTGTGTAGAGCAACATTCGTCTTAATGATGAAGGACACTGGACACTTACATACACATTTGAGTTCAGTTAACCGACCCAAGCCATGTTGTCAGGACCTGAGGAGTCAGGTCAGGTTTGGGCACATCTTCTTGGGTTTTGTTAAACTGCACATGCCTGAAAACCTTGTGCTTCGGTTTGGACACAATAAGCAAAATGTCTGTTTGGATAGTTTTGTATTTGGCTCGATTGGACAAAAACAAAGTGCAACCTGAGAATGTATTCTGTAATCACACTTTGGGAAAAGGGGGGAGCAGAGAACAAAAAGAGAAATCCATGCTGAGTTTGATTCGGCCCAGTGGGGACAGACAGCTTCAGGCATGCTGTGTGGTACATGTTTTCAAGTTCTCTGTCACTTCTCCTTTTAGTCCTTTGTTTGCCGTCATCCACTTTCATTATCGCTTCATTATCTACTCCGGGATTTTCTGCTTTACAGGCCTCATAATGTGCTCTTCAATGTAAGCATTGATTCCCGCACAGGCAGGCAGAGGGGGATAAATCAGTTAATGTATAGAGCTGCACTATAGATTGTCTGTGAAGCATACAGCAGGCACACATTAACCTACTAATCATTCAATAATCAATAAAAGTTGGGCTGCGTTTCTATTCCCATCTAGCAACAAGTACAGGGAATGTGACTATGAAACTGATTTGGACTGTACCAACAACCCTCTGCTTGGAGATCACGATCCAGGTCGAGTATCATTGTACACAGAGCTGCTGCTGAACCTTCATACAAGAGGGTCACAGTCAAGTTCAGTGCTGTAAAATACAGGATCTGGCAGATTCAGCCGACCCCCTGGCAATCATCTCAAGGTTATCTAATCAGATCGATTCCATTGATTGTTATGGAAGGCTCGTGTATGGGTACACCAGTAAATGTAATAGGAGATCAATGCTTCTCTGTGGCTGCCGTGGGGCATTCATTTACCTCCAACACACACGTATTCATATATACAGGGCACTCACACAGACACACACGTACCCACTCATGCTTAGCTAAGCCAGATAAATGGGGTATTTGTTTTGAGTAATGGCTCGATAGGTGTGGCGTAAAAATCGATGCGTCTTTGCAGAAAGTTCTCGGCGGTAGCCTCGTTACATGCAGTGTTAACATATCCATTTGGACAGCGCGGCCGACCGGGAATGGTTTTCACGTCCACTCTCATACCCTCATAGGCAATGCGGCGAGGGAGAGCGCTTTTCATCAAGGACCTTACTGACTATTCCACCCACCCACCTCCCTTGCTCTCTTTTACCAGTTTGCCCGCTCTCTCTTTTCCCCCCCTCCCCTTCAACCACGGTCTTTTATCTCCTTTTCTATTGCTATCATATTTCATTTCATTCTCTTTGCCACCGCCACACTCACCGTCTCCCTTGGTGTCTTTTTTAACTCTCAGCCTCTCTTAGTCTTTTCATCTCTCACTTTACTAGCGCACAAAAAACATCCCCAGCCTATTTTCATGCTCCTTTATGCTGGTTATAGTAAAACACTGTATGCTCTTTGTCCCTGTCTAGATGTGTTGGCTATCGGGGACCCCAACCAGTCCACCATCCTGGCCGTGTCCATCGCTGGAGGAATCATCCTCCTCATCTTCCTGGTGACTTGCTTCATTGTCAGCGGCAGGTAGGGTCAACACTGAAGAGACACTGAGGCCCTCTACATATGATTGAGCTGCACCACAGGATCAGGCAGAGAGCTGAGGGTGTAGTGCAGGTTTATATTACCTACATGTCGCTGGCAGCTGTTAAGTGCATCTCCTGTGACAACTTGTGTTCAGATCTCTCTTCCCGTGCAACATGCAAATAAACATGTCTGTCATTTGGGTTCACAAAGATCAAAATATGATGTTTTTACCCAGTGTGAGTTTACAGATGTGTCCGTTGTGTTTGTGTGTGTGTGTGTGTCTGTGTGTTGGCTGACAGTGATGGCTGCTGAGCAGATGGTCCTTCATGTTTGGCTCGGGACACATTTGAACACACACAGTGAAAATAATGTGGCCACATGCATCCCAGATCATCTCCTACTGTGGTCTGAGTGCTCAGATCACAGGACACGTAGTGGACACATTTGGGTGCATCCAGACCTGTACTTAGCGCTGTCTACTTGTGATTGGATCACCCAGGTCTGAACGGGGACGTACATTCACAGTCTATCTCTAAAGATTTGTGTTTAAAGTAGGAAACAGTGGGATTGGGGCTGACAGTTACAGACAAGCCGGTGAAGCGGAAAGTATTGAGAGACATATTAACGCTTTGTCAGGTTTGGTATTTTTGTGGGATTTGCTGAAAATAACAAGGCAGCATAATACTCACAGCTCTGAGCTGGTGTTGGACGGCTTATATACACATTGTGAGCTTTTTTGTCGATAACAGCCAATGCTACTGACAGCTGTAATCAGCATAGGGTCACCAAGAAAAATGGTACTTTCTTATTAGTGCTGACATATTTGCATTCACACTCTCCCGTTAGGAAAACAATAGTTCATGAAGGTGCCAAGCTAAACTGCCACTTATATGTAAAAAGGTTTTGTGGGTACTGTTCATTTAGACACAATGGTTAACCCACACACACACACATATACACGCACACACACACACACACACACATCCATACACGACTGGAGATCCCCAACTTGGTCTAGTCCTCTGCCTCTTGCTGAGGGATGTGGGTGTACCAAAGCAGGGCCTTCAACTTTGACATTTATCCTGCTGCCGAAGCCCAAGTAAAGGCTACGTATAAGAGCAGAGCCTCTCTATGATCACTCTCTTTGAAGGTCAGGCTGCTGTTAATGCTCTGTCTCAAAGAAGGCCAAAAAGGAGAGGAAGATGAGAGGGAGAAAGGAAAATACAAGAATGCCGATTGGTAAAAGGTGAGGAGATGAAAGAATTGGAGTGAAAAAGCTCTTTGGATCAGTAGAAGAGGAACAATGGGAGAGGAGAGGAGAGGAGAGGAGAGGAGAGAAAGGGATGACAGGCATCTGTGATTTACTGTGACCATAACTAAATGTTTATCCTCTATGAGCTCCGACTAGATTAGCGACATGTTAGGGACGGCACACACAAAAAAACACACACACAAAAAAAACACACACACACACACACACACACCACCATGCACACACTAATGCACACATGCTAAAAACGTTAGTATTGATTCAGGTGATTGCTTATCAGGCTGAGTGCTCTATTCACTATTGACTAAGAGGGATGTAATTAGTGGAGACTGTCCTGTGTGGTGTGTGCACAAACACACACACACACACACACAAACACAAACACAAACACACACACACACACACACACACACACACACACACACATATTGCAGGTGAACAGGAGCACATCAACATCTTTATAATCAGAGGGGAATTGTGAGACTAAAAGAAAACGGTACACTGTGTTATGCACTCACATGATGACAAACACACACTCGACTTATCAGGCTTCACAGGCTGAAGGGGTGTTAACTAGGTATTACAGAGGGGTCGATGCACTGCCATCAATTCCAGGTCCTCCTCTTCCTCTCTGTCTCTGTTTCTGTCTTTTTTTAATTTAGAGGTGGGAACGCTTGGGAGGAAATAGTGTTGATTACTGCTTTCTATTAAACAACATGTGCACATCAGTCAAACTGTGTGCGTGAGTGTAGCGGCGGAGTGCGTACAGCGTTTGTAACTGAGGGATGAAGCGAGGATCAAAGCTGCATCACTAGAGACACAGGAGAGATGGCAAAAGTGAGAGGGAGAGAACTCCGGGGGGTAAAACATCGGGACGGAAGTGAAGTAAAGGAGAGACACAAGTGGAGGATGAAATAAGAATGTATCAGAAAGGCACTGGGAATGACAGACTCCAGTGAGGAGAGCCGAGGAAGTGCCTCTGAAGCATGTTTGCGCCGCTAGAGAGCTACATTTTGAGATGGTGTGAAAGATATAGAGAGAGAAGAGGACAGCTTGAGAGGGATGGAGAGAGAACAGGGCAGATTGATGGAGGGAGAAGCAGAGCCAGCGGGGGGAAAGAGAGCGGGGCAACGAGTGAAAGATGAAAAGGTAGATTAGAAGTGCGTTTGAAAGAGGTGGGGGGGCAAGAAGGGTAGGAGAGATGATGGGTGGGTGATTGCACTGTTGGGTGCAATAGGAGTTTCATGCTTCAGGTCTGAAAATAATGATTGGCCGGCCTCTTCTTGTGTTGTCCATACCTCATGCTTTTTCATCTCTTCCATCTTATCTGTCAATCAGTCCATTTCTCTCTCTCTCTCTCTCGCTCTATCTCTCTCTCTCTCTCTCTCTCTCTCTCTCTCTCTCTGCTTCTGCTTTTCTCTTCATTTCGTTCGTCTTTTGGCGCTGCAGCTTTCATTTCCTGTTCCGTTCCCCAAATTTACATCCGGATGAAAAAAAAAAGCCTCTGATGTATCGAGAATCTGATGTATGTGCTGAGACCAGTTCAATGTGGACACTGATTAAATTGGGATTGAAATTGACACCGGGAGGCAGCCAGGGTTGAAATGATTTCCCGACATTTCGTAAGGGCCCTTTTCCCCCCTAAATGCCAGCTGTTTAAATCATTCCCCCAATGTTCACTAGACTGGATAGAAGTGCTGGAGCCTTTAACACCTGGTAGAGCATATTTCGAACAGGCCGATTGAACGTTTTTTTTTAATCACTGAACTATAATATAACAATGTACAGTGCGCCCACACAGTCTCTCTGTCTTCCTCGCTCTAATATACCCACACATACACGCTCCCGGCACTTCCTGCCGCCTTCGCTGGCAGCGTGCTGAACAGCCATGCCTCATAAACGGGCTGATTTGCAGGCCATTCTGTTCTGTCCTGTTCTCGTTTAATAAAGTGCTGTTATGCTATTGTTACCGCAGGAGGGAAAACATGGGGGGGAAAAAAGCTGAAAGCTCCTCAGACGCGGCACGGCGCTGACAAATCACATCAGTTATTGCTGTGCTCTGCGATTATTGCTCCGCTGCGCGTATATGCCTGCGTGCGTGTTTGTGTGTGTGAAGTCGGTGCTTTTTGTCCTCCTGAGGGTGCTTTGGGAAGCTGGCGAGCGATGGGAAGCTGTAGCTGTCGACTGGCATGGCCACGGAATCAGCAGATGGCCTTTCACTCAAAAAGCACTTTCTCCTTTGGTCCTCACTTTTTCTCTCTCCTTGTTAAACATGTTACAGCTCCTGGCTGCCAGCATACACGTATGTTGCCAGGTGTGTGTGTGTGTGTCTAATGATTTCCCCCCTGATGCCCATGATCCCCTCCTCTGAATCGCTGCAGACTTTGGTTGATCACCAGATTCCTGTGTGTTTTTCTTGATTTTGACGTGGGAGTCTTGGTGAGCCGTCAACATAAAGTTGTTCCATCCATGTTTTTTTTTTTCTACCATCATCTGCTGTGTGTGTCTTAAAAAGCTGCGTTCACATCACCAACCCTGATCTTTTCTAGACATTCCTCGGAGGAGCTGTAAATGTGAAGGCAAGCGTCTGATTCACATGGACCAGACACTGGGCAGACTTTACCCTGCCAGCCCGATAGCATAGAGTTTGTGTAATGTCCAATTGAGCCCATGTGTGAATAGAGCAGGTAATTGTCTGAATTCGCAGCGGGCGAGGGGGCGAGTGTTGATGACTTTTTTCTCACCTGCCTCATGCACGAAACTCTGCGCTGAAACCAAACAGATTATTTCCAGTATGAGGGAACGTGTCTCACATGGACAATCTCTGGTTATGCTCTTCATGTGTTACAAAGTTCATATGTGAGAAAAGCTATAGTCTGCCTTCATGGATTACATCTGCCTGAAAATGTCCAAATTAGGAGTAATTCATTAGATACTTAGTGTAATATCAGATGTATAATTGACTAAATCCGGCTTTAAATCTTCATTGATTACTCTGCTCCAGGTTCAGTTTTTTTTCAGAGATTGAAAAAAGGAGAAGAGAAAAAATTTGAGATCTCTCTAGTTTGAGAAAAACAACAAATTCTGAGCGAGTGAAAGGTTGTATGAGAAAGGCACAAAGGAAAGTGAGATGTCATTACGGGGCTGATTCTAGCCGAAAGACTCACTAATAGAGAGCGGCAACAGCTCTACCTTCCTAACACAATAGCACGTCCTGTTGATGTGCATGTTTGTGCGCGTAAGCTCTTTCACCTCCGCAGCATCTGCTGTGCAGCCCAGGGTTATTCTTAAAAACTTAATGACAGAAAAGGGGGAGAGGAAGCCTGATTGAAAATAAATTAAAAGGGACGGGAAAGCAGGCGCTGATGAAAACATGCTGTTGAGAGAGCAGAAAGCGGAGTGAAGAGGTAGTGAGAGAAAGAGACCGAGGAACACTGATTGAGTGTGAAACAGCTCGAAATGTTCCGAGCGTGCCTGGTTGTTTGGTTTTCAAAGAAGACGTGAGAAAACAGCAAAGACTGAAAGTAAGAGGAATAAGACAGGGTTTTCTTTTTATTTTGGATGTGAGAGAGAATTAAACAAAAATCTTAAAATGCTTTGTTGTGATCCACGAAATAACATAAAAAAACGCGAGAAATAAAGGATCAGGAACAAAAGCCCTATAATAAAGTTGTGATTCCCAAATATGGTGAATTTGGTGGGGGCAGTAATCAGCTAATGCGATCTCATCCCTGTGGGTGGTGTTGGTCTGTTTGCTTGATAATGGCGCTAATAATGATTTGGCAGCCAAAAGGATTTTGTGCATACCAACCGGATACAGAGCCGGCCAGTGAGCGGAGGTGTGTGTGGGCAGATATTCAATGATGATGGTGGTGATAATGTCCGTTATGTCATAAGACAGATTTCTATGTGATGCTTGGATGCCGGTGCTTTCAATTACTGCTGCTACACTTTCTAACATGTCGCCAAATACAGCTTCGTCTGCAGAACGTCTAGAAGGTGGCTCACAAACAGTGCGGCCATCGCAGTGAGTTGCCGCAGGTGCAAAAACCATTTCACAGAGGCTTCATGCAAATGAGCAGACGTTGCAGCAAGAAATTGATCAAATGTCCCACAAATACAAGACAAGGCTGTTTTAGGCTGGAGTTGTCAACTTTACAGAACATTTAAATCCATTTATATGACACACACACACACACACACTCACACACACACACACATATGAACATATGTGGAAGTGTAATAGGATCATGACCTAATCAAGTTGCGTCAGTGTAGTAACATCATTAGGGGAATTAGTTTCACGCTGATCTACACGCGGATGTGTGTATGCAAATATAAATAAACACTTCTCTTAATGATACAGATGACGTGCACCTCTGCCCGCCCCCCATCAACCCCAATTCATCCTCTCTCATTTGACCTTCTCACCGGGTTGTTAAAAATTCTGCTACATTACATCAATTACTGCAGCCCAGCTCCAGAACCCCCCCCCCCCACACACACACACACACACACACACATACACCCCACCACCACCCTTCTCCTTTCCTTTCCTCTGCTCTCCTACCTTTCCTCTCCTCTCCTTTCCTTTCATTACCACTCTCTTTAATGAGCAGCAGCCGAATGAAATGCTTCCAAACAGGGTGTTAATGAAACATAGACAGATTTATTAGTCATAACTCTTCAGCTAATTATTTCCCCTTCCTAATAATTAGCCCGGGCTGAGTAAATCTTTTTACACTGTGGTCAGAAAGTGCTGAGCCAGAGCCAGACACGGCCGAGTTGAAGAGAGGGAAAGCGAGCGAGCCAGATGGAGAAATCTTACTCACTTGTTTTTCCCGAACACTCCGTTACATCACACGCACAGTTTGTTTGTTTTTTCATGCCGTTTTGACTCTTAATTAATTATCCACAATCAGCTTTCATGAACCTCATTGTTTATTAGCAACCGAGCAGCGACTGCATTTCGTTTTTTTTCCACGTTGGAGACCGAGGCTTCATTTTGCTCTGAAATAATGAGTGAAATTAATCTATTGATTTCATTCCCAGTAATTATTTTTTATTTAATAGCTTGATATTAAATGGAATCAGCCATTATCATGAGTAATGATTACAGCAAGATACCCACAGCAGGGTGCGTGAGGTGGGGAGGACCGGGGGTGGAGGGGATAGATGTGTCATTTTATTGTGTCATGCCGAAGGGGGTGACTAATGATTTACTGATTTCATTTTTCTAGTCATTCTGATTAGCCATGGGGAATATAATGCGGGGAGACGGGAAATGAAAGAGAAGAGGAAAGCAGGGAGTGAAGAGGAAAGGAAATGAGAGGAAAGGAAAGAAAGAGAAAACAGCGTACCATTCCTTCTGACTCGGTCTTGTATCTGAGTGTATCAATATCCACTTTCGTCTTCCAGCCGGCAGCCGGCCTCTAATCCTATAAAAGGCAGCCGCTCATTGAAAGCAAACTGGGCGATACCAGCAGCTCAGAACGGCCCACACTTTATTAGCTCCCTCCATGTCTCAGGTCAGCATTAGTCCAAGGTTATTCACTTACATGGAGATAAACCGTGTCTCTGACTTTAGCTGTTTTCTGACATGCACTGAACATCTTCTAGAGAAGTTGTACTTGAGAACGCAAATGTCTCAGTCGGTTGCTCAGGACTTTCTTAAGAACCCTTGGTCTATGTCTGGAAATCTGAGTGAGCCCAAGTGAGAATACCGCAGAAAGATGTGAGAACAATATTCACAGTGAGCAAGCAGGCGCCTGGACGAGGTTTCTATCATGCGACTAATGCAAAACTAAAAAAATAAAGAAAACAAATACCACAGGATGAAAAGGTGATGTGCTGTAAAAAAAAAACAACAAGATGCGATGTCCGTAAGAGAATTCTGTGTCACGTCCTGCCTCCTGCATGCTCTACCAACCCCCCCCCCCCCCCCTCCTGAAAGGCATTTCCTGTTGGAGTGAACACGTCTGACCCGGACGATCTCCTGCTTCCTTCTTCATATGTCAAAGTCAAACTCTGGAAATGATCCAGACTCTTTTTTTGAAAAGGGCTGTGTGTCTGTGCCACTTTGTCACCCGCACATAAACATCCACACAACTCTGTTTGTCTCATACCAGATTTAAAGTCTGGGTTCTGTCCCACTTAGTTTCAAGGTTATCCCAGCTCTCATATTTACCCTACAGCTCTCTCCTCTCCCACCTCTCTCTTCTTCAGTGCATGATCAAGCTTTTTATTCTGTCCTGCCAAAGCTTCCCTTTGTTTGATCTCCTCTGTAGTCACTGTCGTCTCCCTGCCTTCCTTTGCTCTACTCTTTCACCTTGTCTCTTCCTCTCCGGCTCAGATATAGGGACTCCAGCGGCTCACCTGACATTTCTGATGAGATAACCTTTTTTGTAAGCTTCGGGCTGTTAACAGCTTTTACAACCCTGTGTCTGACAGAGGTCGTTCTCTTAATTACACAGCACGCTGTCGAGCGGCAGACACCCCGGCAAACTAAAATAGCAGAGGGAACGCTGGTTTTAATTATCAGAGGAAGAACAAATCAGCTCAACTCAGTGCAGTCAATGTTGTCTCCCTCTCTGTAGCCCAGAGTCAGGCTGAAGGGGGAATGGAAGCAGCAATCTTGCCTGAGGCTAATAAGCCAATAAATGAAGACTTGGCATAACACTGACGATATCAGGAGAAGTGGAAGGCCTGCTTAGTCACACATTTTGTAAAACTTTTAGAAGATTACACAATCAGGATGGATCACAGTGTGTTGTCATACTGGACGCAGACCAACTGCATGACCACAGGGTTAAAGTGTTTGCATTGAAAAGCAGGGTGGAAAACCAAAAAGTGCAGAGTAACAAAATGAATACTACAATTATAAAGGATATAAATTAAAGAAGGTTTTATAATGAAACAGTGCATATTGTATAGGTTTGCAGTCGGTCAGTTCTACCTACTCCAAAAAAGTAATAACCTCGATCAAGGACTTTTGTTTCATCATTTGTTTGATAGTTGTTAATTAGCAAAAAAACACTGAACTGATTTATGTGAAATGTTGTTGAGGGGTTGTACACGACCCATGAGAGAACCCATTCAATTTTGGAGTGGATGAATTCTTTTCACTTTCTTCAATGTGGTGCGATAGGGGATTCGCTTTGGGGGAGGTATGTGCTGTCTGACCAGCCTTCTAGTGTTTTCTTTGCTGTTTGTCTGACTGTTAGCACGATTATACCAAAGTAATCGTGCAATTGTGTCTGCCTAAAATATAGTCAGGGAAAGAGGTTGTAGAAGTGATTCAATTCATTCTGAACTGAATATTTTGGCAGCTGTGACTGTAATGTTTGTGGTCGGAGCTATCACCTGACAGGAAGACAGACTGTAGTTCAGTATCGAGTGGACTGAATATTCCAGTTTGGCTGAATTTGAGCGTATTGATCTGTCGTGGGTTAGCTCTGTGATGGAACGCCGACCTGTTGAAGGTGTTTCCTTGGTCAAGACCGTGTACACACCATTCTTTTTCTCTCCCTCAGCAACACTGTTGACTGACTCTTCTCTGTGTCTATCGAGTCTTCCTTTTCTTACTCTCCTTCAGTTTGACCTCTGTGCTGATCCAGTATTCAACATTCCATCCCTCCTTCTTCTACACAGATTTTCTACGTAGAGCTGCTTCTTATTCCATCACTTCTTTATCTTTAGCTTCTTTTGCCGCAGCACAAACACCCTCTCACCCCTTTTCTGTCGCCCATTCTGTACATTAACCTTTCCATCCCTATACTTCCCTTCTCTCCCCACACACCCCCTCCAGCTGATTGCTTGTTATTTGGTATGCAGGCTTGGACCCCCATTGTGTGTTCTTGCCTGTCAGCACTCTCTTTTTTCCATCTCCCTCTCCCGCTCTCCGTTTCTTTACTTTTCTCTCCAGTGCCTGATGTCCATTCCCTCTTTCAAAAAAAAAGAAGAGCTAAGACAAAGAGTGGAAGACAGGGCCTGCTTGGGGATAGATAAATGGATGGAAACAGCAGGAAGACTAAAAAGAAAAGGATATGTGGGTTATTTGATAAGGGAATGTTTTCACTAAAAGGAAGAATTAAGAAAAGAATAAACCACCCCCGAGATAAAGGGCAGCAGGGGAGAGGGAGAGAGGGGGAAACTGGGGGAGGGGCTACGGTGATAATAATATATGGATGGAGTTCTGTGAAGGTGGAAGCTTGCTAGCAGAATGACAAATGGGTCTCGAGTGACAGAGCATTATATTAAAAAGTAAATTGATATGCAAATGTGGAGTGTGTGGCTTTGGAGGACAGGGATAGCCTGTTGTCCTCAGTGAGGTGGAACAGAGAGAGAAGTGTGAGGCCGGGTGTGATACTGATACCGCACTCCATTAATGTGTGTGTTTTTGCGTGATTGGTGCATGTGTGTGTGCGCTTTAAATCTGCATGAGCGTGAATCTGTGTGGGTGGGATGTGTGTATTCACTGTATGAACCAGCAGCAGTGCATAGTGCAGCTGGATGGCTGCTAAATGGAACAATGGTTTCCCCCTGCAGTGATGGGGAGTGCTAACTCCACACTGAAGACGAGCAGGATAAAGAAGCAGCGAGTGGCGATTGTCTCTCTTTACAAAACCTGTTCCGGCTCAAGGACCTATGAACGGTCATAACGTAAAGTAAATACCTGTGGAATACAAATCCATAGCAGAGAGCTAGACACTCACAAAGACTGTTTTATAGAACCATCTTATCTGCAGCCGCCCTAAAGCCTGAAAGGGAAAAGCTTTATGGAACATGTCATGGTTGCAGCCTTGTCAGCAGCAAAATACATTAACCAATTTTCCATGACAAATAAAAGACACAACCAGGAGTTCACTCTGCGACTCATATGATGTTATAGGTTAAAGCTACTCTGGCGTTTCTAATTAAAGTAAAAAACTCCCGATCCAACCCATGTTGCTCTTCAAATCATTGACTTTGCGATTACTTAACCACAACTGTAAACTATAAAAATCTCACCATCACCTTCAGCCTTCAATCATATCAAACAATCGTCCTCGTCAGATGGAGTTTTAGAACTCGTCATAGAATTCTTTCATCTTCCTGACCTCTCCCAACTCTCGCCCATTCTGAATTATATATTCATTTTTGTTTCATGAACCTGCAGCTGCCGTCACCACAATCTTTTCATTAACCTTTGAAACCCTTTGACGTTGCCTCAACATACACACAAAAACATAATTCACATTTTAAATGCCACGAGTGAAGAGGATTTTGCTTGGCATTGACCAGTTTGCTCATCATTTCTATGATAATGAATTTGGTCAACGTAACTTTTCCTAAGCACTATTTTCTGTGTAAATTGAACATTAATGTAATTTCCATTTACATTGGAACACTGAAGATCACACATGTCAGCTGAACTCAAGGATTGAAAAGTTTTTAAAATATACTTTTCACACACACACACACAAACGCACACACAAACACAAACACACACTGCCGACGCAGCTGGCGAGGGGAAACAAAAGCCACAGCCATGTCAGGTTTTGTACCATGCTTTAGACTGCAGCGCTAATGATTCATGACACTTCTAACTGGAGAGGAGAAATCAGTCGCTCTGTAATTACTATGGAAATGTGTTCATCTCCCATCAGACACACACACACACACACACACAGCAGTGATGGGGAAGTGTTTCAACCATCGGTCTTGATGTTTCGCAGAGGTGCAAGCGTGTGTGCATATGTGTGTGTGTGTGTGTCCATCCCCACAGGATTATCACACATGGAGCAGAGGTGTGACCCATGTCCCCATTCCCCATATGCTCTAAACACATGCCCCAAAGCATTGTGTGTCAAGGGGGTTATGATGGTCCCTTGGTGTTTGACTGGCTCCAGCCCAGCTGATAACCAGGTGGGGCCCAGCTCCCCTTTCATTAGAATAGTATGCCCCCTCCTTTTTATCCCCAAACACCAGCAATGAGTCTATCCCATGTGTGTATTCCCAAAACAGCCTATTGATGTCTGGGTTATACCAAGCGTTCAGCTGTGTAAAATCAACAGAAGGATTAAACACCAAACTACTGCGATTTGCTGAGCCTGCTGAGGCCCCCACCCTATCTCCCTTTCTTCTGAGTGCCTCTTATTCTTGGCCATAAGACAATCCTCTGTTTGTGGCCTCACTATTCTTCTCTCCTATTATTTTTTGTCTATATTTCATTTCTCCTCGCCCTTTTCTTTATCTTTCTTTCAGTCTATCCTTTCCTGCCCTGTGGTGCTTCCCCAAATCAGATTCCCAGTTACTCCTGGCTCTTAGCCCAAATCAATTTGTCTTCATAATGGACAGACATACTGACTGGTTAGTGCTTTACCTGTGCAGCAGTCAAGGAGGAGAGGAGAGGAGGCCATAGTATTCATGTCATGTTTAGTACCTTATAATATAAAACCGCTGTTACATTTTATGTTTTTTGGCCTCAAATTATTCATCCAAATTTAAGAGAGCTGTAAATCTCAGAGACAGAGTTAGCCGCGGGTGATCAGAGCTGTTAAACACTGTTTAAGACTGGAGCACAACAAAGTGGAGAGAAAATACACTGACACAAACATAGGGCACCACAGCATCCAGCAAGACACACACTCATACACACAAACACACACACACACACACACACACACACACACACACACACACACACACACACACACACACACACACACACACAGGCAGCAAACCCCCTGTGAGGTCTGTAAAACAGAATAAGTCTACCACTTCCTCGCGGCTGGACGCCAGGATTGAATTGATCAATTCGTCAATATTCTGCTGTGGCTGTTGAACTGACCCACGCTGCAGGGTGTGTGCACAGGGGGGTTGGGAGAGGGCATAAAAGGCTGTGTTTGTGACCCATGATAATGTGAGAGGCATTGGTTAAAGGCCAGAGGGGAGATAAAAAAAAAGAGAGGGGTGTTTTAATGCAGGGGTCTGCCTCTATGGGGACATCTGTGACGCACAACACTTACACCCACACACACACACAAACACACACACACACATTTATTCACTCAATAACTCACTCACTCATCCTCAGGCATAACAGCTCAGAGGGAAGTGTGGAATCGACAGAGAAAAAGAGGAATAGTTTGTTTTTGTTTTTGTCTCCTCCAGGCTTGTCTTAGATAGAGGAGTGGGGCGTGCAGAGAAGAGGGAACTATCTAGTTGTTCACACAAACCGCTGTCGGCTGAGCACGGAGTAGTTTGGGGACTTTCCTGGAAGTGTTACACAGTAGCTTTTTAATATAGAAAACACATGCAGCCAAGATTACGTGATCCTTCATATGGGAGGGAAATATTGTTGTGCAGTATGTGTGCTTGAAGAATAGGATAATCGTTTACCTTTGTGTTTCTTCTCAGGCACTGTGGATATATCAAAGCCAAGCAGGACCCCGATGAGGAGAAGATGCAGTTCCAGCACGGCCGAGGTGAAGACACATGCATTCATACAAATGGAAACCCAAGCATTCACACATACACACACATGGTCCAATACAAGGTTTGTGTCTTTGTATTAGTGTTCACATTTAATCCAGGTAGTTTTAGTTTCCCAAAGCAATTAGGTGAGAGCACTAAAGACTTTTCATTACATACGTGGTTTGTAGAGAGACGTGCATCGGACGTGTCTCAACTTCCTGCAACTAGGCCGAAGGTCTGATCACAAGAAACAAACCATGCTTCGATTTGATGCAGACCAAACCACCTCTCTCAGTCAGACTGTAGGTGTGAAAGCATCATTAAATACTGTCATTTCCTTAGGACCGAAGTTGTGTATTTAGTTTTTCAAACTTTGTCATATTTGCAAATCTAAGTTTATGCTTATGCAAGCCCCCCCCCCCCACACACACACACACACACACACACACTCACATAACATGTCTTTAGCCAAACCTAACACCCGCCTGCACTGAATCACAGCACTGACTGTATTTATGGCCGTAAACGACAGACACAAGGATGAATATTTTATCATTTTGAACTCAGCTGAACCATTCAGGAGCAGAGGCACTCTGAAATGGCAGCACTCTTAAAAAAGACTGTTCACACACAACACCTATACTTCGTTTACACACATTCCTATGTATCATATGTATCAACACAGTTGCAGTGTATATCATATCACGGTTCTCTATCTCTGTATCACTATGGTTAACCACACTGTTTCACACTTTCATGCACAAATGTTTGCTGGCAGAGTGAAGCTCCTTATGGGTTCCTGTTAAAATTATGAGTCATTTTAACACCATTGCTAACATAGTGGTTATGTGTTTTATTATGTTATGATTTGTAATGTCACTCAAACACAGCGCCCACACTCAAGCTCACATTTTAACGGGCGCAAGCATAAAGGAAGAATTAGCGTCAGCTCCCTGAGAATACTCACTTTTTTCTTTTTCTTTAGTATTAAGTATTAACTTTTTCATTCTTTAATTATTTAATACTCTGTCAAAGCTGAAAATGATATAATTCATTTAGCATTAACCGATCATCTCCTTATTTCTCCACTCCTGAAGTTAAGCTTCCAGGCAGCAGGACCTACATCCATCCTCACACCTACGAAGACCCAAACCAGGCTGTAAGAGACTTTGCCAAAGAGATCGATGCTTCCAATATCCGCATAGAGAGAGTCATCGGAGCTGGTGAGTTGGCAGTAAAACAGCAGTGGGCTGTATTAATAACTCAAAAGAGTATAAAAAATGCAACTTGTGAATTCAAAGAACTTAAACTGTGGTTCATTTCAGGGATCCCTTTCAGTTGTATTTAAATGCTCAGACAGTCTACCTTATTTCTGGAAACTGATAAACAAATATCTAAGAAGCACCTGTTTTAGTCATGTAAAATAATTTCTCATAAATACAAGCTTGTATCTTCTCCCTGTGTGTGTGTGTGTGCAGGAGAGTTTGGGGAGGTGTGCAGTGGTCGGCTGCGTGTGCAGGGAAAGAGGGAAATCTACGTGGCCATCAAGAGTCTGAAGGCGGGATACTCTGACAAACAGAGGAAGGACTTCCTGTCCGAGGCCTCCATCATGGGACAGTTTGACCATCCGAACATCATCAGGCTGGAAGGCGTCGTGACGAGATGTGAGTCTTATTAAACCACGTCGTCCTGCATGGGTGGGCGGGAAGTGTGATTGAAGGAGGTGTGTGGTCTGTGTACTTTCCCTTTTCTCTTCTCTGTATGTGTGGTGTAATAATGGTGTGCAAGTGTGTGTGCGATGGCGATGTTGGCAGGGATCCTTGATCAGATAAAAGCTCCATTACCATGGTAACAAACTGATGACGCATGGCTGTGTACATGTGAGTGGCGTCCATCCGCAACACAAACAGCCACTTGTGTACTTCACATGATTGTGTTAGGCAATTAGAGCGGGTTTTTGTTCATGTAGGTGAGATACACATCCTGGTTCAACAAAAGAGCTGATTTGTTATCGTTGGGTCTCGCTCTCTCGATCTCACAGGCACACGCACACACACTCACACATTATCCTGCTTTACTCTATTCTCTCTCTCTCTCTCTCTCTCTCTCTCTCTCTCTCTCTCTCAGACAGTGTCCATCTAATCTCCTTGTTCTTCTCTTCTCTGCCTCAATTGCTTTCTGTTAATCTCAAAGAACATCAACACTAAGCCACATAAACACATCCTTTTCACCTTTTCTGCTGGTTTTCATCTCACATCCGCACTAACACAGCACACAAAGCTCGCTCTGCTTGCTTTGACCACTTTTGTTGATCCAATCTCCAAGAACACCGGAGCTTTTACAAAATTGAACAAAGAAATACGGAGGAAAGCTGAATCCTTGCTCTATCCAGACATCCCTGGGTTCACGGCCAAACAACAGACAGTCACTATGAGACCAAAATGCAAAGCTTGGTTTGTTATTAGTTTACAGATAGCAGCAGAGATAGATTTTGAACACAGATTGGACAAAATACATGTTGCATTATAATCATCATCATCAACCCATGGTTCAAGTTTTCACGATGAAAAACAATGGGCATCACCCACTTCTTAGGTGATCCACACTGAAAGAATCTTGATTTAGTTCCATACCAGATGATGTTTTGCTTCTACTGCTAGAAATCGAGTTGTGACTGATAAAAACCCAACGTGTCAGTATCCTCATTTCCAAATGCCTCTGTTTTTACCCATGCATGTTGTCGCGCTGCCCTGGACATTTCAAACCAAAACTGGCCCAGCAGTGCTTCCAAAAACTCCCCAGTAGTGTTGATGCCAGGTGTAAATGAAACAACGTTACATTTTGAAATCAAAACATAGTTGTGTGGATGAAGCCTTTGTGTCCAGACAACATGGTTTGATTCAGCCTCCATTGGAATTAATTGGAATTAATTCAAGGCATGTAACAAGGCCTAGTATTTAACATGTTGCACAACTCTGGATTATTCCCTCATTGAAAATAGTATATCATTTAAGAGTCAGAGCTTTTGGAAAAAGGTTATGTGAGGCTGGATGTTCACGGGCTGCATGGCAATTCATTTAAGTAATTCATTCTTCCATCCCTAATTTTAAGTGTCAAAACAAGAGATCGCTTAGAACAGGTGTTGTCACTCACCACAGCTGCATTGCAGCGCAGTAGCTCCTCGTTAACACGTGTTTAACATTTAATACCTTCGATCAAAACCCGGCTTCCTGCTCAGTCTGACGCGGGAGAGACGCCTGTGTGGACGTGTAACCTTTTCATGCATAAAATGTGTTTTCACATCAGCTGGCCTCCCTCCTCCCTCGTATTCACCTTCCTCACTGCCACTGGTCCGACACCTTGCTATGCACTTGTTTGTCAGGAGATCTACCTTGAGCAAAAAGGACAGAGAGAGTTTGTACAGAGAAATAGAAACGTAAAACATGCAGGTAGAGAAGTAAACCTCTGCCTCCCTGCTTTCTCCCTCTGTCACACGTGCACGCACACACACGCGCGCACACACACACACACACATGCTAAGATTTGTAGTCCCTAACACGGTGGTTCTCAGTGGCACTTAGGCCAACAACAAAAGAGCAAATGCATATGCATGGGCTTTTATCATGAATATTAATAATTCATAAAGTTAATTGGATGTGTTTTTTAGCCTCATGAATATTCAGCAGCAGGCATATTAACAATGAGACCCCTCTGCATTTCTTATTCATTTCCTTTCCTCCGTCATCCTCTCTCTCTCACTCTCACTCTCTCTCTCATTGTGGAAATGATGCTTGATGCTTAATGATTGTGACCTTTGGTTCGCAGGATTCAGGCAGTTTGCAAAAGTAATGCAGCAACAAACAAATGGGTTTCTTTTATTCTGACAGGTTAACACGTAATTATGGCACTTTCTTCTCTACTTTTTTTTTAAACACTATATTCTGATTCAAAATAGCCCAATAAATTGCTACAAAATACAATATCTGAAAAGGGACAATAGCACAGCTAAATTGCAGAACCCTGGCTTGACAAGCACATTTATTCCATAAAACAAGGAGCTCTTAACTTCTCTGTTTGTCCGTGTTGTGTTTATGGCATATGCATGTAATGAGTGGCTGTGTCTACTTCCACATGCGTTTTCTTTCTGTGCCTCTCCTCTCACCTGTCTTCACGGCACATTGAGAAGCTGATAGAGCTCCTCAGAAACAAATCTCACTAGCGGAGCAGTAATTTCACAGGTCACAGCCCAGGGTGCGTATGTGTGAGCGAGGGGGTGAGAGTTGAGATGGGTCAATAATTCCTTCAGGCTTTTTTTTTTTCTCCCGAGCACCAGCTGGTCCCTTCACACCGCCCTCAGTCTAATCAGGCCGACTGACCCTGACTTCTCTGGGCTCAGGTGTTGGACTGGTTTGTGCGAGTGGGAGCAGCAGTATGATCAGCAATGGCGGAAATAACCCTTGTAGTAAAATCAGCCCTAGTAGTACTAGTAGTAGGGTTTCGTGTGATGATTAATCCAAAACCTAAAGATGATTAGTTGAGTAACACTTAAGTAGAGAATTTCTGATACAGATTCTGTAAAATGCCGGGTCGGGCATAGAAAGCTAAGTGATTCTATTGATCTAAAACCACGTCTTTAAAGAATATTAGTTTCAGCCAGATAAAACTGCAGTAGTGAGCAATTGCAACACTAATACGAATATGAAGAACCATCAAATGAAAGAGCACTAGGAGTTCACCGGAGGCAGGCCAACAATGATAGAACTCATCACGTCCATACAGAGTTAGTAACAAACAGCTGTTAACTTAAGTTATACAAGTTCCTATGTTCTTAAAAGGACTGGTATTGGACCGGTATTCTGTTTTGGCTGATGCTCAAAGTCCAAGTATTAGATTTGGTATCTGGAAGCAAAACATGGTATTGGAAGATCTCCATAAATAAGAGAAAGAAAAGAAGCAGATTTTCACATTTGAAGTACTGGAAAAATACCTCAGGTCAAACAGTACAGGAAAACACTAGTAAAACAGTGACCACATCTGAGTACATTTCTGGATGCCAATTGCAAACTGAATGCGTGTAAGAACTCATTCATCCCATCTTCCATCTGTACCACTGTCTCATAGCTTTTAGTTGTCCCCAAATGTATGATATATTTATTTGACGTGCTCTATGTTGTATGAAGCGGTGACTTGGAGCCCATGACAGGTTTCTCTTTGGGACTTAATCAAATTTACCTTAAGTAAAATAAAGTAAGATAAAAGATTAAAGGAGCAAGAAATGACCGACCACAATAGTACAACAACATATCGCTAGTTCAAAAAGGTTGCCTTATCTTGCAAGGACATATTCGGATTAGTCAAAACTAAAGTCAGTGGCATGAAAAGGTCCAAATGGTCTGTGGGGTTTCCTGCAGATTCCCCAGTGAGATCTGTCTGTTTTCAAGCTGTGCAATTATCCAAACAGTCAATTAATTAGAATAATCATTTAGGCTCTGAAGCAGAACAGTGCAGGAAGCAGTAATGCTAGTGGCCGGTTGTGGTTCTTGTTCAAGAGGGGACTTCAATGTTAACACTAACTTACCCATCAGGACTCATGACACTGTGGGGACAGACATTGAAATTGTCCCCAAACGTCTAGACAGTTGTTTTAGAGGAAAGACTCTGCTTTATGGAGTTAGGGTTTAATTGTGATAGTTAAGGTTAGTAAGTAGTAAGTGAGTGAGTGAGTGAGTGAGTGAGTGAGTGACGAGCGAGCAAGCGAGCGTTCTAGACCTCATAAGCCTCAAGCACCCGCCATGTTCCACTCTAATAACCGACTCCGTTGTCTGTCACCTGATTGTTGCTATTGTCATGCTAATTGGAGTGCCACATGCAGGAAAGGAGGGGAGAAAAAAATAGATCTCTTTTCTTTATCTGTCTCTCTACACATCAGGAGAGTGCAGCAATCTGCCCGCTTTTTCCTCTCACCCTCCCCTTTCCCCTCCTCCATCCCCTTATCGTCTCTTCATCTCCCCCTTCCCTCATTTTATCCATCCGTCCTTTATGTGTTTTACAATCACTGCAACAATCAGCTCGTTTGGAAAACCCTCAATTACCAAGCTCCGACTCATCTGCCCCCACTGAACACACACTCACACAGCCACACACACTCACACACACGTGGAGTCACACATATGCCCAACGATTCCGATTTTGAATATGTATGCAGATCTTGAGACAAATGAGCAAGAGGAGTAACATGAGGGGAAAGTGGAGAAAAGGTGACGATGGTAGCTGGAGGTAGGGGGACAAGGGGGAGATGGATGAGATAGGATACAAGAGTGAGGAAATGAGAGAAGATGAGGCTTGAGAACAAATGAGGCCGAGAGGGGGGAAAGATGTGTGCGAAGATTTGAGGCAAAGAGGGGCGGATGAATGAGGGGAGAGACGACGAAGAGACAAACGTGAGGAAATGAGCGGAGAAGAAGAAGCGAGGGGGTGGAGTGTGCGGTGGTGCCCAGGATAAGGTTATTGAGTTTCTGTCTCCCTGTCTCTACGCACCCCTGCATCCTCACATGGCACTTCCCAGAAAAGAGATCTGTACTGTGTTAAAAGCATTGTATCATTTAGTTCAGACCTTTAACATTAATCAATACAGCAGTTATTTCATTTTCTCATTTGTACCTCGGGTTGCCTCATTCAATAATGGGGTAATGTGGCCTACCAGTGCGCCAGCTCACACACACACACACATACAGACACACACAAACACGCAGTGATGGCCACATGATGTAATTGTCCAGATGTATATACAGAGTCTACCACTAAGTTATACATCCACACCAACACACAACCAAACATCCTCTCATAATGAAATGTTCAAGATATACTAGAAGTGTTTGATATCACTTTCATGCACACACACAGTAATTTACACACACGTTTGTACTTCTATCCTTGGGAGGACACTCATGGACATAATATAATCCGTAGCCCCATACCCTAAACATCCAAATTAAATGCCTAGCCAAATCTAAACCTAATTCTAACCCTAAAACCAAGTCTTGGGGTCTATGTTTGAAATGGTCCTCACAAAGATATATGTACAGAAACACACACACACACACACACACACACACACACACACACACACACACACACACACACACACACACACAGGAGAACCGAAATGATCCGAGCTTTATCCTGGATAAAGCAGAGGCATCACTTTCTACCTTCACTTAATGAAGAGCTGTAAAAGGGAGCAAACTCCTCTCTGATCCATTCCATAACACACTCCACCTGGCAGAACATCAATACCCAATCTGCGGGCACACACACACACAGAGTTGGTGGTTTTAGCGGGCTGTGTGTTATTCCTGAAGGCGATGAGAGGCAATACATTGCAATGAATGCGAATGTGATTAGTTAATTATGCGCTTTCAGGAGGAAATTGAGGAGCGCTCTTCTGAATGTTTGAGCTCCACGATGAGCCAGAGAGGCTTCATCTTGCCAGTGAGTGTGTGTCTGGATTGGGGGTAACGTGTGAAGAAGTCCTAACAAGGAGTGAAAGGGGTTTATTGTGTTGTTGAGTGTGTGTGTGTGTGTGTGTGTTTGCACTGGCACCTGACATCGAGACAGAATTAGCTAATATACAGCATGAGTGCATGTGGTCTGGTATATTGGGTAACTTCTGTTATCTTTCACAGTTGCAGGGATAATCTTGTATGGCAGGTGTCTAGATGGTGGCTGGTGATAGTCTGTGTGTGTGCGTGTGTGTATGTGTGTGTGTGTATGTGTGTGTATGTATATGTGTGTGTGTGTGTGTGACTACATGCCAGGCTCACATGCTCCTCCAAGCCAAGACAACAGGATGAATGTGTTTCATCATTGTGCTTCTCTCTTGGCTGCATGCAACACTGAAGTTAATATTCTCCGTCCTTGATAACATACATAGGCATACATACACATGTAGGGCACACACACGACACACACACTCTCACACACATAATTTTATTATAATAGGTTTTCTGAGGTAGCTTTTTTTATACCTCTTTTTCCATATCATGGTTGTCTACTTTGTACAATATGACATTTATGCCTGGCTGTTCTGTATGGATACACACAGACACACATAGAACCACAATGTGCATGGGTCCTACAAGCTGAAACACAATTAAGCATACACACAAACACACACACACTCTCTCTCTCTCTTTCTCTCTGTCCGTGGATGAGGCTGTGAAGACTCAGCCCTCCTTTCACTCAGGCCTGACAGCTGTTAAATCTGCTGTGACAAACACACACACACAAAGCATACACGTGTTCTCCACCTCTGGACAGAGTGGAAATCAGGCAGTTATCATGGCGCCGTCCCTCTCCACCTTCAATGCCCCGACACCAGCCGTCTCTCTATCACACACACACACAATCACACACACTGACACACAACACAGGCCCCTTGTGGAGATAAATGTGACCGGCAGTCTTCACCCCTGGCAGAGGAAAATCCAATTCTCTTTCACTTTTATCCCTGAGACTAATGTTACTGTCATAGAAGACGCCGCCACCAGAGACCAGCCCACTCTGTGTGTGTGTGTGTGTGTGTGTGTGTGTGTGTGTGTATGTGTGTGTGTGTGTGTGCTGCAGTGAGATAGTGAATTCATTTAAGGTGATGTATTGCTGTCTTTACCTACAATTTCACTGTAGGCCTTGGTGGCGTTGTTCCTGCCTTCCTGTGACAAGCTTTTGACCTTTCCTCCTCTTCTCTGATCAGAATTCCTTTGTCCACCCTCATCTCATAACCCCTCGGCTTATGTTATTTAAATTCACATGTACACTATCTATTTATATTTATGGTCCTTTCACTTCTTTATGTATATTTACATTTGCTTGCATGTGTCCCTTTCTTTTTCTGTCTAACTAAATACAGCTAAATGGTGTTTTACATTATACATATTAAATACACCGTGTACTCCACAAATAAAGATAGGAAGAATGAAAGCATCTTATTTTATAGAAAGCTGCTGAATAAGGAGACTTTGAATTAAAGTACAATTTCCAGTCTGTCTTCCCCTCTTGTGTGCGCTGCCTTTATCTCTCCCCCAGGTTTTTTCCCAGGATCTCTGAGGTCTGATTGGGGAAATGTGACCTATTCATCACAGCTGACATAGACTGTGTGTTTACAGGCCACAGCCACAGCCACACACACACACACATAACATGTAGCCTGTTGGTTTGTTATTGGTAAAGCTCAGCTGTAGGGGGTGGTACTTATAAGAAAACTGTAAACTAGGGATAACTGCTGTTTTGGGGGTTTTGGTGTGTGTGTGTGTGTGTGTGCGTGTGTGCGTGGATGTTTGATTGCAGGTACTTTGTTAATCATTTGTAAAGCCCCACCAGATGCCATGCAGGGGACCATAGTGCACAGGGCCCGTCAGTCAAACACCCCTTCATCGCACACGTGCACACACACACACACACACTCATGCAGGTGCAGGTGCACTGCGCTCTGACCACAACCCCCTTCCCCTTGAGGCTGATTAGTATTCATGAGATCTCAGGAGGCCCCCTTATACACACGCACACACCAACTCACCCACACACATATTCTAGTGGATTGGTCCATTCTAATTATCTCCTGGCATTTATGGAGAGCGCTGATTAGAAGCTGTCAGTGTGACTGATGACGACATGCCATGTAATCCCCCAGAGAGTCGCAGGGAGACAGAAAGGAAGGCTGGTGACAGCTGTGGACTCCACTTCTTCTCTGGTCCTCTTCTCTTAGTTTTGTGTCTCTTTTCTTGTAATTAAGCTCCAGCTAACAGCCGCCCTGCTCTGTGTCTCTGTAGGTAAACCAGTGATGATCATAACAGAGTTCATGGAAAACGGATCCCTGGACACTTTCCTCAAGGTGAGTCAATGCTCAGATGGAAGGAAAAAAGCGCACTGATGTGCCCCAAAGTTCAGGGCCGCGAGTCTTCAGTCAAGCCCTGTGGCGAAATATGCCACAGCTGTAAAGTGTTTAAAATAGTTGAGTTAATACCCCCAAATATCTGTACTTACAGTCTCATTCTTTTTAGAATATGTTAAAACACCAAGGCCTTAAGTTCAGTCTTTCAAGGACTTCATTTAACAAGTATTCTTCAAAAGAAACCACACTATTTTGAGGTGGTTAAATCAAGTTTGTATATGTATTCTTCACATCAAGAGAGTAAAATATTTCATTGCTGAGGGGTGATTATTGCTTAAAAGATAAACTGTGTGCCGCTGGGAACAACAGGTCAGACTCTTTCACATTAAGAAAAAAACATCTTCATGAGATGGATCAACAAAAGTAGTAGACTAAAGATGCATTTCCATGAAGGAACTAAGAACCTTTGGTATAAATTAAGCTCTTGCTACATGTTTTACATCCTATAGAGTCCCTGCATGCAGCCCTGAGGATTCATGGTTTTCCAGCGTTTTATTTCAGATGGTCAATCTCCGCAAGAGCGCATAATATTTATTTAAGTCAAGCATTAAACATGTTTTGAATACGCTTAGTTTTATGTACTAATCTTTTTTCCTATTGACAGCAGCGCAATTTGAATCTCCTTCATGTTTATTGTTGCTGCAGTTGAAACAGAGCTTCCAGGTACTTTTGTTCGAAATTGCAGCTTGATTCAGGAATATATGGGTGTAGTTTCTTGCTCATGCCAATATTCTCCACTACAAGGAGTCATTCACAATCACACACACTACACTTTTCTTTTGTTAGTTTGGACTGAGGGGAGGTGAGAAATTTTCAGTCAGATGCATATCCTCCAAACACTTGATACCAGGTAAGCCAGAGCACAAAACAGCAGCAGCAGACTGCTGACAAACAGCCTATTAAACAAAGAAAGTGTATTGCTTTGTGTGCAATATATGCACCGTCAGGGGACCTGGAAATTAACAGTTCAATTCAAATGAAATTGAATACCTCTGCAGTCATATTGTTAAGTGTCAAGGTAGCAAATCAAATAAAAACACCACTTCTACAATGAGATTCAAAATATATCAACACTATCGTGAATAAACAGAGGAATATTGTCAGCAAGGATATTCCCGTAGAGACCCATACAGAGTCTGAAAACAAAGAGACTGGTTGACATAAATGTTTTGGAAAGCAGGTTATGGAACATGGTTTAAATTCTCGAAAGAGTTTCACAAAATTAAGTCAGAAGAAGTAGCTTTTGCTCAAGATTACTGCCGAAACTCGTGTCAGTGAATAGATTCAAGAAAGTCTGTAGATGTCCTTTTCTTATTGTAGACAACATCATAGAAGAGGCTGTCACTTCATGCGTCATAATCATGAGGTGATGTTTTTACAGAATAAATTCATCAAAAAAATATTCTCTCAATCTCTTAAATTGTCCATTTTGTACATAAGAATGACTCATGCATTTAATGTGAGATGCATCAAAACAAGGATACGACACTGTGGAATGTGACAAAAGTGTGATTTATGAAGCTCGGACGAAACACGAACCACAGGTGACAGTAACACTGTGAAATGAGATTTGCATACACCTGGATGAGTATATGGTTACAACCCTTGCATGTTTAAAGTCCCCCTGATTCCTGTTCAGTTTTTATCAGCCACTAAAATCACTGCAGAGCTCCGAAGCTGTTAAACCTGCGATGATAGGCCCATCGCTAAATAGACCCCAATCCCATCAGCAACACCGAATCAAAATTAAATTAAACCTGACAAATGAAAAATGGCTGAAGCGTGTCTTGAAACACACACACACACAAACAACCCTTGTATATAGACGCATGCATGTTAGGTACTACAGTATGCATTATAATGAGGCTAATAGAGAGCGTCCACAGTGGCTCAATACAATTATAGACTCACTTTTATGGGTTTTACAGCTCATCCGTGCTTCAGGCATCCATATGTCTTTAATTATGCCATCCATTTATCAAGCAGCTCTCCCTTAGAAATAACAAAACCACTGCTCTGTCAAAGAAAAATCTTCTCTTAGTCTCCCAGTCACTGGCTTGATCTAACCTCTCTATCTTTTCCACCTCAGTTTTGAGGGAATAACTTTGCTAATATGCCAAAAATTTGCCAAAAAAAGTCAACATTTTCTCATTTGTCTCTATATCAAACCTCTTTGTCCCACATTTGTCTCTTCCCCTGCCCTGCAAACCCTCCCTCCTCCTTCCTGGCAAGGTGGTGTGGTGGGTAGATTGATAGAGGAAGTCTGTAGGTTTGTTAGACAGTCCAATCAATCAGCATCTCACAAAACCACCGGCTAATTAACTTACTCCACAGCTGCCGAGGGAGAGACAGCAAAAGAACGATAGAGGAGGGGGGTTCAGGGGCCGCACAGATGCAGAAAGATGATGGGAGATAGATAGAGTGAATCAACGTAATACAGAGTTCTCTCTGTCTGAGACATAGATTGAGGAGAGAGATGGAGAGAACAAAGAGACAGAGAGAAGGAGAGATGATATAAAGAAGAGAAGGTGAGTGATAACATTTCAATGGGGACCGTTGGCCCAGGGCAGAAATAATTGGCAGGAGAAGGTGAGTTGGACCACCATCGATCAACAGGTCCTGCTCTTTGCCAAAGACAGCTCAAATCTGAAATCCAGTGAGCGCTGCTTGGGCACATGGTCAGAGTTAGAGAGGAGAGTTCTGTCTCTGTCACATACGATCCTCTGCTAGCAGGATTTTGTTGTGATCTGCGATTGATCCCTGGAAGGACTAATTCATCTTTTGCTCGCCATCCTCCAGAGAGAGGTCAAAGTGCAGAGTTAGCAGGGGCTGGAAGGGATTCAGACTCCTGCTCGGGGAGTCTTAAGAGGCATGGAGTCCTGCCATCGCAGGCACTTGAATCCTGGCTTGAACTTTCCCCTCCAGCTGAGGTTGCTGAAGGACCTTGCACTAATCACCATGCCACCCATACTGCAGCTTCATGTCAGCATTTACATTGTGCAGTCTGTATTAATTCATCTTTCTCCTTGTCTCTCTGCAGAAACATGACGGCCAGTTCACGGTGATCCAGCTGGTCGGCATGCTGCGCGGTATCGCCTCCGGTATGAAGTACCTGTCAGACATGAGCTACGTTCACAGAGACCTGGCAGCTCGGAACATTCTGGTCAACAGCAACCTGGTGTGTAAGGTGTCGGACTTTGGCCTCAGTCGGGTTCTGGAGGACGACCCAGAAGCTGCCTACACTACAAGGGTGAGACACTTTTTCACAGGCTGCTTCTGTCGCATTGTTTCTGATTACAGATACCAAATGACCTCTACGTTACTGTGCCTGAACCCAAATGAAATCCATATGTGTATACATTAAAATCTTTAAATTAAGAGACCTACTCCAATGGGGGCTCGAAAACAGGCAGTGATGAAAATTGGTGTGATATTGGTCATGCAGTCTCCTGCAGAATAGATTCCGTCTGTGGAGATAATGCAGATGCACAATTACGCAGTTGGAGTTTGACCAGTAAATAATCTAGGGAGCCAAATAAGTTCTCGCTTGTTGGAGTTTTTTCAGGTGAAAAAAGAACCATCTAGATATTAAAATATATTGTTGATTTACTACTATAATGCTTATGGAGGATCCACTTGCCAGGTTATACCAACCTGTCATCTTGGCAGCGAACAGGCCCGACCCCTGAGATGACAGGTGATCAACATCCATGCTCATTTCGACATTAAATCAAACAATTCATGTTGTACTACAGCACTGCCTCTGTTATGACAGTACATTTTAGTAAAAAAATGATATATGCACATGGATAAATAATGGTAATAGTGTATTGCAATAAATGACAGAATAAAAACTCTGCATATTGTAAATATCTACAATAGCAGTGAGGATGTCATGTTGTATAGAAAAAAGTTAATGAGTTAAGTCAGTTAAGTGGATCACAGAGTTAAAGTAATTTAAAGATGCAGTATGTCACAGTGCAAGTACCAGAGGAAGCCGGACGTTCATACAACTTGTCAAGTTTCAACTACAACAGATATGAACTCCTAATTTTATAAGTAGAGCAATGTTCATTAATGACTCCACAAAGATAAAAGGTAGTTTTTACAGTTGTGTGTATGTGCAGTATAGTCGTACCGAAGAAGTATTTTATAGCATCACCCTCCTCTCACAGAGTTCTGAGAGAATGAACAAACTCAAACGTCAGTGACTTAAACCACTGCGGAGTAACTCATCTAAAATGCCCACAAGGAGATGGCATTATTCATATTCATAGGAAGTGTTGGGATGTTATTTTTAATATGGCATTAGCATTGCCCTGGGAGGAGTGTATCTGCCGCTGACTGCTCTATTGCAATCGCACACAGCCTCCGACTGATGTCAGGAGACCTAGATGGAGAGCTGCAGGCAAGGAGGAGGAGGGGGAGAGAAAAGGGAGAGGCCGAGGTGGAGATGAGGAAGAGACGAGGAGAAAGGCGTGGATATCAAATAAGACCGAGATCTAGGGAGGCTGGGAGTGAGAGAGAGAATAAGGGAAGGCAGGGTAAGAATCCATAGAGAGCAGTTCAGAGAAAAGAGAAGATGGTGTAGGGGTGGACAGGGGGCGGCGGAAACAAAAGTACAGTGCTGAGTGACTTGGCTGCTTTGTCTTTTATTTGACTTTGACCGAGCAGAGATGGGGAATGCTAGGTGGTGCAGAGGCAGCTGCCGCATGTTAAAAAGCTGAAGCGGGCCCTATAGAGGTACAGCCTGTGGCTAGACGAGAGAGAGAGAGAGAGAGAGAGACAGAGAGAGGTGGTGCTACATTGCCCATTGTGTCTATACAGTGGGCTCTATGGAATTCTTTTGATCTGTACATCAACAACAAAGGCAGAAGCTGCGTGGAAGTATAAAAAGGAAACTAACGTCAAACGAAATTCAAGTGCGAAAATACACACGGAGACAAAAGTCACCTCATGTTGTGGGTACATCAGAGAGGAGTGCTGTTGTCAAGGTGGTGTATAATCTCACCTCCTCGGTTATGGCACCAGGCGTCCTGGTGGGCACAATCTGGTAATCTGCTTTTTCAGATCCAACTCTTGATTTACCTCAACACTTGGCAAGAAAAATAGCAATATAAAACAACCTTTAAATATTTACACTATTACCAACAGGGTAAGACATCAAGTTCGTAATCAGCATGTCAACATTGTGCCAACTGTGATGTGAACCTTTTACAGGGAGGGAAGATCCCCATCAGATGGACGGCTCCGGAGGCAATAGCGTACAGGAAGTTCACCTCGGCCAGCGATGTGTGGAGTTACGGTATCGTCATGTGGGAGGTGATCTCATATGGAGAGAGACCCTACTGGGAGATGTCCAACCAGGATGTGAGTCACAAACACATGCCTCATGTCTCAGCTTCAGCATTAACAACATATTTTCCCTCAGACCACAACTGTTGCTTTCTCTCTGAATATTATTGTTAGATCTTGATCCTACTACGTGAACGGCCTTGAGACCATACATGTTATAATCTGACGTTACAAATACAACTATATTCAATCAAAATATGATAATCAATTTTCCTGTACATTTTTTTCTCATTCATTTATTGTTTGCAGACCTTAATATCTGCCTCAATCTCCCAATAGGTTATCAAAGCAATAGATGAGGGCTACCGTCTTCCCGCTCCAATGGATTGTCCTGTGGTGCTGCACCAGCTCATGTTGGACTGCTGGGAGAAGGGACGGAGCGACAGGCCAAAGTTTGGACAGATTGTCACAATCCTCGACAAGCTCATCAGAAACCCTGCCAGCCTCAGGGAGCTGGCCAACAGCTCAGAATGGTCAGTGGGAGAAAGCTATGAATATGAAAGCTGACACATACATATAGGCTTGAGATGGACTGGTTAGACTGGAGGATGAGACATGCATTGAAGATGAGATCACTGCCTTACATCTACACTGTAAATCTTTGTCAGTTAAAATTTTTCTTAGGATAAATCACATTCTTTTATTTTTTCTGTCAGTGAAAATATATAAATATAGGTTGGTGACTTGGCATATCCAAAGTCAAAGTCTAACATTCAGTTTCGACACCGTGTCTCCCAAGCTGTACTACTGTTTTATATCCAAACTATCATTATTTTCACATTTACATTTTACATTTCAGGCATTAAGCCGAAGTCCTAAAACAGATCAGAAAACCCTAGATATTTCTGTCAGCTTTAGAGGCAACTGAAGAGAGTTTAAACAGAAAACCTATAAGCAGAATTAATAATGTGACAGGAAGAAGATTTTCATAAACAAGACTTGTAGACATATAGGGCTCTAAATAACACTGTATGTGAGAGCATATTTCATATAAACAAGATGTAATTAGTTCTGTGTATGCACAGAATTAATCAAGTTTCCGCGTGAAAACGAATAAACACAGAGATCATTTATAACAATTTCTAACAAGAGGAAGCAAGCAAAAGGGGGAAGGGGGGGAGGTCATTAATCATACTAACCCACTAATCGGTAGGTTTAAAGTTTAGGGTTTATTTTTTTAATTTTTATTGTGGTTTTGAGTCTTTCATGCTGCGGCTGTAAGAGAATTCAAAACCATTCTGTCCAAATCCACAACCAGCAGCATGAATAAGTATTAACCGTCTACTCAAGTTTTTTCCTGACAATTCTTTTTTTTATTATTGTGAAAACTCTAACAACACTCAGTTTTAATAACAGTTCCAAGGACAAATGACTGACATCAGCACAAGTCGGAAGCTGTTATTCAGCCTCCCAAAAGGCTGAAACGTGATTGAGACAGTGTGGCTTTGTATTCCAGCAGGGAGGACCTGTCCACCCCAGAGTTCAGCGTAAACACAGTGGATGAGTGGTTAGAGGCCATCAAGATGGGCCAGTATAAGGAGAACTTTTCCAGTGCTGGATACGTCAGCTTGGACTCAATCCTCTACATCAGTGTCAGGTAAAAGCAGCTTGAGTCTCATCCTTGTTAAATCAAACACTGAAAAGGTCAAGATTGCCAGTAAAAGATGGTATTATATTCCACTTGAGTGTCATTTACAATTGAAGGATTTGCACAAGTACCTTAGACAGAAAAATTGGATTGCATTTGAAGGACATTGGAGATGAATTTCCCGAAGAATATATAAAGAAACCCTTTTTTTTGTGTCTTCCTTGTAGTGAATTGGCTAAGATGGGCGTGACTCTGGCTGGCCACCAGAAAAAGATATTATCCACTGTCCAGAGTCTGCAGACCCAGGGGCCGCACGTCCAAGTATAACGGTGTCCACATAAACACAATGAGACAGAGCCAAAATGGATGCTCCTGTGACGAGTTTCACACCCCCTGAAATGGAGTTGCAAAGGATACTCTGTGTTTGGGCCGCCATTGATTTTGAGACACACCGAGATGGAGACAACATGGACGCTTGACTCCATCACCTTCTCGCAGTTTTCACCATTCTTCCCATCCTCGATGGGCACTACCAGCTTTAGCACTCAAGAGTCCCAGCAACACAGCCACCATTACGGAGCAACTGAGAGACACGACAACATGTAGAGCATCCCCGATCATTTCACATCATAACAGCTCAAGAAAAGTGACAAAAAAAAGATTTTTAACAAAAGAAATGACAAAAACAAATTAGAATATAATTATCACTGTCTGTGAGGTGTACAGTTGGTTTTATTGTCATTTTGTTTGTTTTGAGTTTTCACCATGAAGAGTTTAAACTGGGTCAGAAGATATGTATATGTGTAGATATATGTTTATATGGGCTGTGTGTCCCACAACCGTAGAGATGGACCTAAAGTTTGTATTGGTGGTGAGGTTTATATCACTCAACCTTAATAGGAGATATTACCTGGTTTATATATGGCCCCTTCTGATGCTCTCTGTACATAGAACGCCAGTGAACGAACCGAGATTCTGAATGGCATGAATGTGTGAGGGGGTGAGGGGGACGAAAAAAGGACCTTTAGAGATAGAGAGAGATGTCGATTCCGCTAGTTCATGTAGGATGGAAGTATTAAAGTATTTGACCAGGACAAGGGCTTCCCTGCCGACTGCTCTCAGACTCACTTCCATAGCAACAAGACCCAGAGCACATTTGCTTGTCTGCTTGCACCTATGATGTAACTCAGTGCAAAGTCAGAGCAGGAACTGCTTAAGGTGAAGATAGCACAGAGAACATTTTTCCCCACTCTTCCATAACTGTCTATTCCAAACAACATTGTCTGTTCAGTCAGCACAGTATGATGTTGCGCGGGATATTTCAGCCTAAGAGTCTGCCTTCCTATGTTTCAGGTATGTGATGAAATATATGGTGTTTTGTGGAGAGCAAAGGTGACACAAAGGTCATGATAGAGTTGACACTGTTAAGAAAGTGTAACTTGTTTTTCCAGTGTTGAGCCATGTACAGTAAATTAACATTGAGATGTCCATCTGGGCAACACACCAACATTCTCCCTATTCTCGTTCCTTTACAACAGCTCCAATGGCTCGATGGTTGCACCAATCACAAGACCAATCACAATTTACAGTATTTTGTCCCGAGTAGTTTGACAGATAAAAAAGAGCGCTGAAACCTTTTAAGCAAGATGGAATATATGCAGTGATCATTTTCAGCCGAGCCACCATAGAGGGTAAAACTTACTTTTAAAAAATTGCGATTTGTTTGTCTTGTATCATCTCAAATTCTTGTTATAATCAACCTATTTAAAGCATCCCTTGTTTGAACCAACACCCTTAAGTCAATTTTGCAAACCACAATGTTTACAGCAAAAAAAGAAATAAATTGGTTTGATGGTTTTTTCCTTGCCGAAGGAAGCAGCTACTTATCACATTAATTACAAGGTTAGATATGATGGGACCCGTTTTGTCTTCACTGCATTAATGGCACTGAACCTGCTTTGAGTGTAATCCCAAACCCATTTTTAATATATGTGGTACTCTATAGGACCAACGGTGACATAAAAGTACAGTATATATGATTGTATTATAGTGTAAAATATGTACAGTGTTTATTTCCAATGTTAGAATGTTTGTAATGATAACGTTGATGATGATGATGATGATGATGATGAACTATGATGAACTATGATGTACTTTTATTGTGAAAAAGAGATTTCTGATGTACTTGTTCAGCGGCAGGTCGTACAGGAGAAGCGTAGGGAGGTTATTTGTTGGTCTGAACAAAGGAATGTAGCATAGTGCGAAGCTTCAGCTTTGATTGACAGGTGACAGTGACAGTGTCTATTCCATAGCGTTAGAATGAGTAGAATGTCCTCTTTTTATTGATACACTGGCATACCCCCCTCAAACCGTAATAACATGTACATTTCCTTCACATACAGCATAATGTTTGAAAATGCCTGGTTGGGTGAGGAGGGAAGGGGCGGAGTGAGGTTGAAATACGATAAATCCTCAGATTTCAGCAGAAATTGAATATTCATGAAACCCCCTCGCCTAAAACAGTGATTTTATTAACTTTAGTTTAAGAACTGTACCCAACCTAGGCATAGCAGACCTGTCATGCTTTGCATTACTTTACAAGCAGAAGTGGTGTGAATGGAGTTGTGGTCAGAGTACAAGCATTCTTAAAGACTTCATTTTTAGTCTTTCCCAAAATATATAGGAACAAAATGTAACTGTATGTTTTTCTTACATAACCTACAATTGCCGTCTGTTTGGCTAACTGGCTAAATATCTACAGCAGCACCCAAGCAATACTCTCAAGGTCAAGAAGCAGCAACCTTGTAGGTCTACGATAGTTTATGGGGTTATACATTATGTAAAAAAAAAGAACGTAGCACCTCTACTATGTTCTATTTCTGTACTTGGTTGGATCCAGTTCTGGATGAGAGAGGGTTAGCAGGAGAGAAACACATTATTAGAATCATTAATTACACCATACTTCAAGTACAATGCAGTTTTTATTTCCATTTTCTCTTTTTGGATTGTCAGTTGGTGAGGATATTAACATATTTCAAGGACATGCAGCTTTAGCCTCAATCTTTTAGTAGAATATCCTGTACAAAACCATCAAGTGCTTATTTAAGTTGGAAATATGAATGAAAGGATAGCTGATCTTAAGCAGTTAGGTCAAATGTGCTAGCAACAGTCATTTCAGTTGAAAATGAGCTGTTATCATCTATAATTTGATGGTAAATCTGTCACCATAATCAGTGTTTATTTCATGTCGTGTGCAAGAATGGAAAGCTTGACAGGCCAAGCAAATGCAACTAAGGGCAGAGGCCAATCAGGAGAAAGAAAAGTGGCCAAAACGTTCACCTCTTCTAGAATGGAAAATGTGTTATGAATATAAGATAGCGTACAGATACATTTACAGCTAAAATCACCTAATTCAAAGATCAAAATCTTCCTGCCAAACCTCTTTGCTGCTTTGTATCATAAATCCCAGACAAATGTACAATTCAGACAGTCTGATATTGTTCATTCTACTCTTGCTAACTCTATGATACCATTCTAGCGGACTACCCTTGACCGCTGGCCATTTAGATGCCTTATTTACTGAGCTATTTTTCTTTTCCGTTGCCCTATAGAGGTGATATTAAGAGTAAAGTGTATGTCCAGGTAGTATTTATCTGTGTTCTTAAGATGACCTCACATCAACACCTTGGTTTTGTAACATCCCATAACCCCTCATCGAGGCACCCTCCAACTGCACCTTCACTCTCTACGCAGATGAAATTCATTTTGTACTGAACTATAATAAATCTAAAAGCTGTTCACCAGTCAAGTTGAAAGAGAAAATGGCAATATTGTCCTTATTTATTTAAGTAACAATATAATCAGTGATAATTGTGATTGGCTTGCATTTCTTTCATTCGCTTAATTGTGTTGATGTACAAAATTCCTCATACAAAGTCAAGATTAGAAAGAGATAAAGTATCGCCAAAACAAAAACAGTTAATCGTGTTTTAGATTTTTTTTCAAGCTTGTTCAACACTTCCAATTTAGAAAAATGAAGAATACAAAAGTCAGACCCACACACTCAAAATCCAAGGTTTGTGCCACTGTTCACCCTATAAATATGTGGGTTGTTTTGCTTGATCTGCAAGACAACATCTGTCCTCCATTTGCCCACCAGGCCTGTAGTGTCAATGTTCATGAGTGATTCTCATTTGGGACTTTTGGCTCTCTGTCTCTTTCTCTACTGCCCTCTCTCTTTCTTTGGCCACCGTACAGTGCTTACTTGTCCCCATGCCGGTCTCCTCTGCGTTGCTTGTTGTAAAGGGTGTAGGCATTCTAATGTCTTTCATGTCGCTGTAATAAATATGCTAATATTTCTAATTTCTCACCTGACGCCTGCAGTGTCCTTTTCTCCTCACACATCCCCTGCGCCTCTTTCTTTCGATCTCTCTCACACACAAACACATAAGAAGTAAATGTATTTCAGTGCACAATTCCACAGAAGAATTACACTGGGACTTATAGAATATTCAGTTTTAAAATTAAAAGCGAAATTTTTGTAATGCCGCCTGTAACAAAGCCTGAGGTCAGCTATCCTTGTTTTGGTGCGCATCTGACCAGTGTTGCAGTCAACCAGTGACTGATTGGAAAATTCAATCATAGTCTCATTTGTCCTCGGCTCTGCCCCAATGCTGGCTCTGGTGGTGAAATTTCTATCATGACATTCTTGAATGGCAAAATATGGCCAGCCTGAAACCACATTTTCATCATTACTGTGTGTGTGTGTCTGTGTGTGTGTGTGTGTGGTGTGTATGTTCCTTACCAAGAGATAATTCTCCCTCAGGGGAGAGGGAAGGTCAATGACTCCTGGCCTTGGTTAACCCCTTAATGCACTGGCCCAGTTGCTGTCACTCTATGTTACTGCCATTACACCTCATTTAGCCCATCATATTAGGTTCCATATTCCCCTATCGCTCGCTACCTCTCCCTCAATTTCTTTCTTTCTCAAACACAAACACACATACAACTCAGGGCTGTTCTCCATTTCCTCGTTATATCTATCTCCTCCCACCGGCCTCATCTTTATCTTTCTGCTGGCCTTGTGCACCCCCATTTTTTCTATCAATCCTGTGCAGACAGAGGTTGTGGCTAGTCCTCTGACCTTGAATACACCATTATCTCCCTCTTTCTAATTTCCCCTACCTCCATCCATCCATCCATCTGTCCATCCATCCATCCGAAGATTTTCTCCACATGCAGCACTCTTTTTAAGGTCCATTGCCTCTTTCTGTCCCACTGCTACCACCACTGGGTCTCGCTTCACTATTAAAGGCCAATCCATAACTTGGGGCTTTTGTCTCCAGGTGTCTCAACAGGGAGAATGTCATCTCACGTATTTCCTCTTGATAACATTGAGGCGACAGAGAGCCAAAGGATTGGGCGATTGATTCATCATGCAGCTGCTAGTGGCATCACGTGAAAAGGTCAGGAGTCTGGAGAACACTTTAAAAGGCCATTGGTGACTGATGAGCCTGTCATGTTTGTATCACATACATGCACAAGCACTCTCTCCCTCTTTTTCCGACGTTCCCTATGTTCCTCTGCTCTCCGCTCTCGCTCTCTCTCTCTCTCTCTCTCTCTCTCCGTGACACACACATTCACACTCCCGTGGGATTGGTAATTGGGCCCCTCCGTCATGCTGTCAGGTGTGGGTTTGAGTGTCCCCTCATGTGTAACAGCAGACATTAAAATAACACAAGAGAGCAAACTGCCACCATGACCTCTGCAGGGGTTAGCCATGTGTGTGTGTGTGTGTGTGTGTTTAAGTGTGTTTGCTCACAGATGTGTGACTGTTACTTTTGTATATATGTAATGCTTGTGGGAGCCAAACTGATGCTCATGGATAAGTGAGTGAGCAGCGAGAGTATTAAATAGGAGACAAATGGAGAGAAGTCGATAAAATCTCAACCAGAGGTAAAATTTCATCAGTCATTGGTTAAATTTGCTGGAGTTCCTGCTTTGTCGCTCTTGATTGCATTGCTTGTCCTTGCTAATCAAATATGGCCAAGTTCAGACAGGCTCAGTGTTTCTGAGTCCACACACACTTACACACGCACATCAGTCCTCTTCTGTCTCATGAGGTTTTAGTTTGCTATCAAAGCGATTTCCTGTCTCAAATTTTCATCAGTAATCAAAGTTCCTGATTGAATTTGAAAAGTGAGCCAGTCTCTATAAATCACATTACATGCCTCACTCCCATCATGCCTGCTCTCATCAGCCACAGGAATGAAACGCCACCCTGGGTGTACGGCTGGGTCTCTGTGTGTGTGTGTGTGTGTTGTGTGTGTGTTGTGTTTGCTGTGGAACTTGAAAATGGATGTTTGTAGAGGTGTGATTTGATCCATGCTGCTTTTCTATAGGGGCAGATGATAGATAAAGGGTAGAGGAATAGTAAAATAACAGTAGAGATAACACATCTGGGTGAGATTGTGGGTGGAAAGTGTTTGTTATTTATTTTAGTTTCAATCGAATATCAATATTAGTTTTGATTTAATCTGTATGATTCAAATCAAGTGAATTTCTTGAAATAAACTGTTGGATGCCTTCAGTGTAGTATGGCTGAAAAAATCAATTGGCACAATGGTTGCAAGTCCGATAGACAAAAGGATTAGGGACCAGGTCCAATCCAACATTTTCCTTTTTCCTTCGTTTTCTACTGCATATGTGAAATAATCTAGCACTTGGTCGATGTATTATTTGCTGTCCACAAGAAGAATCATATTTTTCTTCACAGTATCCGATTTCTTTGCATTGCATTATATCCCACATTGTGTATTTTAAACAGTGTTGATCACGCTGCATCATAATAAGGTGGAATCCTATTGTATAGTATTAGCAGTCACTTCATCTGTATCTTTAATGTTTGAGATCTTTGGAAATGTATTGAGACATTTTTCACATTGGCTTCAGTGGTGGAGATGCACATCCTACTCTCATTATAATACATTAGTGCACTCTGCGCTGTACTAATTCCAAAAATCAAGTTGAAACGAATTTGACATGAGACGCAATTCGTTCAAATGTATTCTTACTTTACTGATCAATCAAGAACACACACAATAGATCAAGCTGATAGTGAGCGCCCTCTGTTGGATCGTGAGAATAACTATGGAGATAGAGACTGACGTAATAATGACTGATAACAGGCTGTGTCCAGGGACCCATTGTCTCATAATCCATTCATAATTTTGGGCACCAGTGGCGCTAAAAACTGTAATATTGCTAAATGTTGTCGTCCCGAGTCAAATATGTAACCAGGCAAAGTGAAAAAGCTGGTGACTGCTGTAATGGACAGCAGTCACCAGCTAGAATCACTCATATATGGGACAATGGAGCAGAAAGCAACAAGAGTATGAACAGACGGGGAGAGAGAGGAGAACAAATACTGTTTTGGGGCTGGGGGCAAAAAAAGGTGAAGAAAAAGTTTTGGAGGAACTGAGATAATATTGACCACATAATCCCTTACAGATGTGGATATCACAGTTTAACGCTTGGCAGACACATGACATGCTGAACTGCTATTGGATGACTCAAGAGGGACTCTGACCAAAGACAAACTCACTCCCAGTCAAGTCTGCTATTGATGGAGAAAAGACGATGAAAATCCAAATTTAGAGCAATCGTAGGATAGCCACATCTGCTGGACTATAAATTACAGACACAGACACACACTGGCTGAACAGCTCCACAAGGCTCAGTAAGTGATAGTTTGAATAGAAGCCTTTTCTTTACTGTGTTTAAGAGTAATAATTTAGCTAATGTCTTCCTATGCAGAATTATGCAGGACGACGTCAACCTTTCTGTGAAATCCCATTTTGAGCGCGGTGTGACAGCTGATTGCAGAAGATTGCATGATTTGCCGTCGCCTGTAGCCTGTGTGTGTACATGTGTACATGCTGTAAGATGGAGAGACATGAGTGTTCCTTTGTACGTGCTGTGTTTATGTGTGTCTTCTTTCCTGTATAATCAAACGCAGCTCTTCAAGTGCCATCAATCAAGCTTTGATGTTTCAGGGGAGAGTCAAGGAACCACAGCAGCCCCCTCCATGCGCTAAGGCCGGGCGGCTCCAGTGGGAAATGCTTTCTAAACCAAGAGTAGGTGCCTGCAACTAACCATGTACATTATGTAGCTCATCAGAAATGTGCTCTGTAATGTCTCGGGTTGGGGAAAATAGATGTTTCTGTGGTTCTCATCTGCACAGTTTTCTGCAACATCAAAGCATCTAAACAATATGCCTGTATTCTACACATCGCTCTCCATACTCACGCTCCTTTCATCATCCTGTTCTTTCTCTTCTTCATTTGCCACAGTACTTAACTATTGCTTTATTTCTCCTCTAAGGAGGACACAGAGCCGTGAGGTTGCATTCACAGCACCAACGTACGTGTGGGAGAGTGTAGAGTATATTAATACAGATCCAGTCTATAAAATACTTTTGTTGGACAGTAGAATAACTGTTAACTAACTCTATTTATGTAGTTTTTAGAAATATGCCTCTGATTACCAGCCACACACACACACACACACACATAAAAATCTATCTTGGTTAGAACACTCATTGGCATAATGCATTCCATAACCCCCAAGCCTAACCCTAGCCATGAGTCCATAACAACTTAATGCACATGCACCAGCACTTATGTTCGTAGTACTTGTATATAAAAATGCACTTGTGTTGTTTGGGTGCTTTAATAATTTGTGTGTTCTTTAATATTCACAAGCACTTAATCCCTAAGAACTTTACCCACCAATAGTGTGTGATTGTGATTGTGTGTGTGCGTGATTAACACTTATCTTAAATATACCTCTCCTGTTGGGAAATTTGTGTTACTATTATTATTTCTGTTATTTATTATAAATATTCATAATAACATGCCTAAAAAAAAATTATTTAACAGCTGGGGAGAGTCTTTCCATGTATGGTGAGTATGTATAAGAAGTGAAAATCCCTTTGTCTCACCTGGGGCTGTTGAACCTTCTCTTATTTTATTATTAATTTACATTTTTATTCATTCCTTCCTTCTATCGTGAGATTTTACACATTCCATGTGTACCTGTGCCCCTTGAAGCACTCATTCAGACCCTAAAAATGGCCTCCCTCCATAAAGTCTATTCTCAAAATGTCCTCATTCAGATATAAGCAACAGTACACACTCACACACTATGACAACAGTGTTCAAATCTGTTCCTGAGAAAGTGCCCAAAAACTTAAGTGTGTGATGGGCGATGTAGAAATATAAGTTAACTTAAAACATCATTGAAATGCATCTGTATCAAACAACTTCAAAAAACCTCACCACCTATTTGTACTCCGTCTTAAAACAATATAAAAGGATACCCATTCAAAAACCGTTTGAACAATTATTATCTTTGAGAGAAAGCCCCGTTCCTTTATCAAAGCTATGAAACCTCAGGAGAAAAGGTTTGGCAGGACACTATCACACCATATTCCAAAGATAATGGCTGAGGTTTTTCCAGGGTTTTGAATGGAAAGCACAGAACATTTTAGTGGTGGGTTGGAGTGACATGAAAAAGGATGGTCTCACTAGAGCATCATTATACCGAGAGAAACTGCCACTGTGGCTTAAAAACTTGAAGATCATCCATATTGTGGTTTCATTCTGGTTATGTCTGGAACCTAGATTGTAAGAAATGAGGGACAGAGATGATCCTCGAATCACATAACAGGCACATGCTGGATTTCTTTGAACGATTAAAAGACCACCTTTACTCTCCTCTAATGCCCTTCGTAGAGGTACGCCTCCGGTTCTTCCAGGCACTTTGTCATTTATGCAGTGGCTGCCATTGACAGGTGGGCATGTCTGTAGTAAATAACCCTCATATAAGAGCAAGTAGCCATCACTGACTTTCCTGTGACTAACATAAGAATTACGAGGACGACAAAAAAGGAGAATCGACAAACCGGTCAATGAGTTGAGGTTGATGACACTTTCTTTTTTATCTATATTCTGTGGTCAAGCATCAAGATCCTATTGAAGACATGAGGCAAACATATGCACAAATACAGTATTTAAGACCCCTCGGGAGAGCTCAATAAAATAAACACTGAGAGCAGACTGGGAGAACCGGCAGGACAAACAGATTATAAGTGGGAGTGAAAAAACTGTTAGTTCGTTTTAGTAGTGTAAAACCACAATAACGTGGTTTGTAAGATTTCATGGAAAGGCATCTTTGAAGGCACACCAACACAAGCACACATGTGCATGCACACACAAACACACACTATCCATAACCACATGTGAGCACACACACACACACACTGATGGCTGATGTTTGACCACACAAGATGTTACTAAAACCATGTGGGCCTCTACTTGTGGTTTAATAAAAAAAAAATCGGATTATATCTTTACGTCACCTCTTAACGTCATGTGTGTGATATGAATGAGTGTTAATTGAGCATTTTGTTTGTGCACGTGTGTGGCTCTGTGCCCACATACAGTGCGAGGCAGTAGAGGCTCTACATCAGAGACACATGCTTACTAACAGAGGTTTGACCCAAATAACAGTGTAATTTATGAAGGCTTTTAGGCTCCCAGGCAGCCATGGAAGTAGAACAGAGAATAATGTGAGTCTGACCGTGCCCATTCACTTCAGTTTATGTCCCAGTCTTTTACTAGGACACATGTCTGGAGCTTTTAATGATACAGAGACAGTAAACACAATGTTAATGGACACTGAGTTTACAGAGATATGCTCAGCTGCTTGTGCGCAAAATTACAGGCGTACGCACAATCAAGCATACTAAACCAGTGCAGGTACTGACGGGCGTGGTTAGAAAAAGAGATCCAATAAAAAACAGAGAGGGGGTGCAATAACTGAGGTGGAAAAGGAGAGACAGACTGAAGCCCAGATATCATTAGTACTCTGCTGTAAGGCGCTGGCCCCAGTCAGGGTTAGAGGCTGAAATGGACAGTTAGCGGCTTCTGGAGGAGATGCCATCTCAGGCAAACCCAAAGGACGAGTTAAGACATCCCAAGCACAGATATAACTGTGTGTGTGTGTGTGTGTGTGTGTGTGTGTGTGTGTGTGTGTGTGTGTGTGTGTGTGTGTGTGTGTGTGTGTGTGTGTGTGTAAGTGGGTGTCTGTCTGCAAGCATGTAATCCTGTGTGCTAGCCTCCCGTACTGTAGCGGGTCATTTGCCTCAGTGTTTGAAGTGGAGATGCGGCTCTGAGGATCAGCCTTGTGTCATGGCTCCACAGATCACAGCACAGAGCGATGGGATGCCATGAGAGAGGAGGAGAGGGCAGAGACAGACAAATGAGATGAAAGAGGACATTCTCCACACAAGGTTCTTTTCCTCGCCCTCTCGTTTTCCTGATTATGTCCACATAGTCAAACTGGAAAACAAAACATCCATATAAGCACTTACAAGTTTTTTTTTGCCAATGATCTCATGTCCTCTCTAAATGACTAGATTAAAGCTGAGCCCCTACTACAGATGGCAAATTACACTGTGCATCACAGCCAACATCTGGTTCGGGCCAGGACAAACACAACTTGCGTCTGGTATGTTACTTATATTCAATGTTTTAACACAACCAATCCTTGCAAATAATCATGATTAATGATTGATGCAAACACTGAAAGAAAAAAACAGCCGACTTCATAACTGTTTCCTTCAGCATACATCCTTCGCCCCATAAGTTATGCAGAAACAGGCAACGCCACAGCTCAAGTGCATGTGATATAATTAAAAAGGCGACCACACTTCAAATTTCCTTGAATATAATTGTGGATTTCCCTGGGTTTCAACATTCTCTGAAACATTCGTTTTTAACAGCCACTAACTCTGTCTGAGCAGACTCACATAATTTCTCTCTCAAAGCTCTGTTTGTCTCCACACTAAATGCAAGGTCATTTATCTCTCTAAGATAATGTACCCAGTCCCGTCTGTGGGCCAAAATGGATGGGAAAAATGTGTATTTTGAATATACACTGATAGAGGCAAACCAGTGCAAATCAGTACAAGAGTCATTCCTCACCTTTTCTCACCCAGCCAGAAAACTAGAGTCCATTGAGGGTGAGCCATGAGAATCCCAGAGATGAGCAGTGCATCAGACATGGCATTACGCTTTTCTTCATCTGATACACAGTCAGATGATTTGCTTAATGCTTTCCGTAGACTCATGACCGACACATACTGAGAGGGGGAAGAGAGGACGGGAAAAGAGGAAAAAAAACAGAGGGATGAAAGGACAGAGAGAGACAATTTGTGCGTTCACGTTTTCATCAGACTTATCATCGCGCAAATTAGGTCCTGCTTTCTGCTGATAAGGTCAGCTGTCAGTCTAGTCATGTTTTAAAAAATGGCTATGCACAAACAGACACTTACAATGCTATATGCACAAACTGATTATTAACATTATTGAGCATCATCACAGCACATAAAAACTAACTAAATCCCATTTTGTGTCTTAAACGTGTTGTTTAATGCGATGCCATCATAGCTAATCATACTTTCAGGGGAGCACTGTGTTAAAAGAGATTCACCTCTTTTCTCTGGTTCTGATTTGGATTGACATAATAGCTGACTATATTCTAACAATCTGCCCCTTGAAATCTACCAGTCATAAGCTCATGAGTCATAAACTGCTTGTTTATTCAATTGCTGTTGCGATTCAGCCCTATTGGGCTCAGCCGTCTGAATTGTTGCAGTGCACAATAACGCTAACAGTGGGGAGCTCTCAGTGGAGAAATGTTCCTCTGTGCAGGTGCCAGGCGCTGTCATTCTGACATATTCATTCTGACTATGGCAAAGAGGGTGCATAAAAGGTATTGCCAAAAGCTGAGTGTTTGTTAAATGAAGATGAATGTGATGGTTTGGAATGAAGGTGATATTTTATTTAGGATCAGACGCTCTCTGTCTGGTGATGCAACAGCCACTCTCACAACAACATGACAGCTGCGGGAAATGGATATTGATTAGAAAAGGTTGATGCGTTTTTTCCCTCCCCCTCACTTCTTGTTTTTTTCTTCTCCACCCCCCCACCCATGCTGTTTTTAATACTCTGCCTTCGTTGTCAGGGCATTATGCGTGATGCACGATAGAGTATGATGGATGGTGAGGTTAGATTTTAGAGCCCCGCACCTGATCAGGTATCAGTCATATTTGTGTAATTTTTTGTGTATGTGTGCATGCATGTGTATGTGTAAGAGGGATTTGTCGGGCTGTATGAGAACAAGGAGCCTTGCAGGAGCAAAGCCTTAAGATGGAATGGTTCTCACCCAAGTTATTCCAATGCAGGAACAGAAGCCTATTATCATCAGCTGGAAACCATGGGAATTAGATAAAACGGATAAAACTACAAGAATACCAGCTATGTTATTTTACCCTAAGGAATGATATCATTTTTCAGCCTATAAGATTAATTCTTTTTGAGACAGCAAGAGACCAGTTGGTTTGTTTGTGTTGCCTCAATCAATAACTAATGGTAAAATGACTGAGAAATCAATGTGTGTACACATTTTGCTCTGCGTATACTGTTTTGTACCTGTATGCAGTCAATGTGCGTCTCTACTGATGCCACAGAGTCGAAAGTGTGAATCTCCAGCTGTTCAGCAGATGTGGGGCTGTATACTATCATACCGTATGGTCCTAGACACTTATATAGGTGTATATAGGTTTATTCCCATGAATCTTCACTGACATTAACCATAGCCACAGAATCCCAACTCTTGTGCGAACCTTGAACTAATTCTAACCCAAAAAATTAAGATATGTTTATTTGTACCAAAAAAACTTATCCCAAAAAATGCTGCTTTACTCAGCAGTTAGTAACCAAATTTGTTCCCTTGGTGCTGGGTAGGTTGCATCCTGTAGCCAGCGACTGTGTACAAAAGGGTGGCGCGGCCCCATTTCCACCCACCATCTAGAAATGAAGCAAAAATATCCTGGATACCAGTCAGCTTCATCAGTCATTCATGACCTATCACCCTGTTTTATAGTTTAAAATAATGTGGCAAGAAATACTGTGAGAGATACTTTTTTGGGAGCTAGTGTGTCATCCATCCGTATATACAGCACATGTTTTTTGCCGAAAACAGCTGCTGGTGCAGGAAACAACAGAGAAGAGACTGATGAAAATGTATCAAACTGTGAAGTCACATTTTAAAGATAAATGTAATATTGTATGCAATATATAAAAGTATTGATTATACAGTCACAAGTAAAGACCTAATGATAAGTTATGTAATGGTTCATCTCATGGGGACCATGTGATCCAATTTGTGCAACCACATTGTGATTTATAACAAGTGCTTAAAAAAATAGAAAAATGAAAAATGAGCAAGTAAACGTATTTAGAAGACGTATTGTGACCGTGAACAATAGTGTATTCTGCAGTAGGTGGTGACATCATTAACATTCCAAACACACAAACACACACAAACCACAGTGTACAAACCACACACACACACACACAAACCACAGTGTACAAACCACACACAAAACCATATGACCCTCTTCCTCACACATGCATGCACACCCACACACACACACACAGGTATTATCTTTTGTAGACATACACCCTCATTAACATTCAGCTCTGATCCCTGATGATAACCTCTCCTGGGCAGACACAGCACCACGGTGACTGGGATTATGGCTTTTGACAAGTCTAATTAATACAGACCTAACAAGAGCAATCAATATCATTGATTAAACATTGTATAGGGAAATTAATAATTGCCTGGAAGTGAAAGGTTAATAGACTTATACAAAACCCTGATAGACCGTTAAATTCATTTGAAGTTCACAATGCTCTCTCTTTTGTCTCTTCAAGGGACATTTGACCCTGAACACAGCACCTGCAATAAGAGCCAGCTCGTGGTTTAAGGCAGTGTTAGTGGTTGCCTAGAATGCAGATTATCAGGGGACGCCACCAGAATGCTGCCAACATATTGTTTTAGCTTGACATTTTATTAAGCTTGGTTAATCCAACAACAGTATCGACAAAAAAAGGGCTTTTTAATTCACCCTGCAAACCCTAAGAGATTCACACGTATGGGTTGAGATCACGCTGGGTGTCAGTGCAATTCTACCTAACGACAATTTCATGCTTGGAACACACAACACAGCTGGCTTTCATGTTAACGTGCCATGCTAGCTATCTATACAATGCTCAATGTGCATGGGGGAAAGAAATCCACAACCAGCTGCCTCTGCCCCCTCTTTCACTTTAATGAGATTTGACTGGCTAGCGCCTGCACTTGAGTGGTTTGTTTAAACTTGATTTTTATTGGCTGGTACCTACATTGCCTCATAAAAAGTTCTGAACTTGAATCTTCTGCCGACGTAATAAATGCTCAATGCAGTTAAGCAACACATGACCCCATGCAAAGTAAATGAGCAGCGATTCGGTTAAAGCCTCCAATGGATATTTGTGAGTCCTGAGTTAAGTGAGTGAGAACCTGACTGAAATGCAATACTTTTTCTATCGTTGAGGCAAACAGGTAGATTTTTCTGAACACTTTTTAAATATAGGACAACCAAGTTTTTGAATCTTAGCTTAAGAGACAAATAATGTTATATATAATAAACATTATAAATATTATGCTATATTAGTGCCATTAAGTTAAAGCTTTCGTTGTCTTACGAAGGTTGTTAAAAGCTTGAAGAAGCTTGATTCATTTCTACGTGCGCTTGCTACATCTACAGTTGCAATCAGAAATATTCAACCCCCCAAAGATTTTAAGGATTTATCAATTAAAGTAGACAGAATCTTGTTCTTTGATCAAAATTGTGCTTCGGATGCCTTCTTTATGAGTTGAGTGATACAGAAAATCAACACGGAAAATGCATGATGTAGTATTTGCGTGTAGCAGTATATTTTGTTAAGATAGCCATGTCACAATTATTCAACCCCTATATAATATTGTTGTTTTTAAGCTGTCTGACAGTTTTTTTTGTCCTAAAGTTGAGTTGAAACATTATTAAGCCTTTGGGAACTCTATACTGATCCTTCATTTGCTTCAGCTGTGATCCATATATAAACCCCACCCATGAAGGTATTCAAGGTGAGTTGCAATCATGGGAAAGACAAAGGAGCTTACACAAAAGCTGAGAGAGGAGATTATTTCATCACACCTGAAAGGCCTTGGGTAGAAGAAGAATTCCCCAAAAAATGATATTCCAAGAGACACAATTGGGAACGTTATAAGGAAGTTTACAACTGATGGAGCAGCTTCAAACATGCCTGGCCGTGGAAGAAAGCCCAGCATTTCATCAAGGACCCTCAGCAACTTAGTCAGAACAACTCAGATAAACCCCTGTGTGAATGCAAGACACCTACAGGATGACCTGATGAAGGCTGGTACAAGTGCTGCAGTGGCTACTATAAGACATGCACTGAATAAATAAGGACTTAATGGCCGGCTCCAAGACGCACTCAGCTCTTGACCACAAGCAACATCAAAAGTCGACTAGAATATGCCAGGAGGAATTTGGATAAGCCTACAGAGTTTTGGGTGACAGTTCTATGGACTGATTGGACGTATGGACCAGCGGTATGTCTGGCATGTGAAAGGACAGGCTTATGACCTGAAGAATTCCATCCCCACAGTCCAGCATGGAGGTTGGTCAAAGATGATGTTGGGCTGTTTTTCTGCGGCAGGAACTAGCAATCTTTATTGTGTACATGGCATCATGGATTCACAGAAATACCAGGCCAATTTAAAGAGGAATGTGATTCCTTCTGTTGACAAATTAAACCTCGGTGATCATTGGACTTTCCAGCAAGACAGTGATCCAAAGCAAAATCTCCATGTCAACCAAAGCTTGGTTGAAAAAAAGTTCCTGGAACGTCCTGGAGTTGCATTCACAGTCACCAGATTCAAATTTGATTGAAAATCTTTGGTGGGATTTAAAGAAGGCAGTTGCAGCATGGAAGTCATCAAACATCACTGATCTAGAGGCTTTTGCACTTGAAAAATGGGCAAAGATTCCAATCGAGAGGTGTAAGAAGCTTGTCCGCATTTACCGAAAACATTTTTTAGAAGTTATAAAAGCTAGAGGATTCGCCACTAAGTACTGAAGCTGGAGGGTTGAATAATACTGCACATGCACATGTGTTGAAAGAGTTACATTTTTCAGTTGAACCTCAAAGTTAAGTCAACTTCTGTTGTCAAAATAACTAAAATACGCATCAATAAATATCTTTTGTTGTTTGATGAGGTTTTTTTGTCATTTATTGTCATTATCTGTCATCCACATCACTATAATGTCTATTGAGGTGAGGGGGTTGAATATTTCTGATTGCAACTGTACACAGGAATTCATCTTTTGATCATGGTTTCGGACTCCGAGGAAAAATACAGAAAATTTAAACAGTTGTTTCTTCACAACCCTCTGGGAAGTTTTTTCTCCGACGTCTAAATCTTTAGTTAAACCACAGTCTGCCACAAGTTCGCTCTCAGCTAAATGTTCCCTCCACAGCTGTCTTGTCTTCTGTACTCTGCTCTGGGCATCCGCTTCACCGCAGAGATGAACAAGATGGAAGGTAAGAAGTAGACTACAGTAAGGGCATGGTGCCCAGCAGCCGGGCTTTGATCAACTCTCTGAGTCAAATACACTTGACTTCCCTGAATAACCAGGGGGTGTCAGCTCAGGTGTACAGTGCCTTCTCTCAACTTACTATTATCAGGAAAAAAGACAGCTGCAAATGCTGAAAGGAAAAGAAAATGGAAAAAATAATAATAAAATCTTGTAAACTGATGTTTTATCTGTAGATCTGCTCTGCTCTCTACTTCAGGGGCACTATCTGACTCGCGCAATAACGATATCTCCCGATTATGCATTTTATTCATTTTGAAAAGAAATTGTGGTGTAATTAGTTTGCATAAATTGAACGAATTGAGATGTGGATTTATCCTTTTAAGTGCTTATTAAATATACAAATCCTGTTATATATTCACCACCTTACTAAAGCGATTCCCCTGCACCTTTATTAACATATCAAAACCTGTAACCAGAACGTTAAAAAAAACAATGTGTTTTTTATCTACTGCTAATATTTCACAGCCTCACAATAACAGCCGCTCTCTTCTTCTTCCCCCGCTCAACATGAGGATCAGAGAACAGGACCTGTTATTTCCTGCTGAGGCGGTGGGAGTTTTTTTTCTGCGTTGTTGCTGCCAGTCTAACATCACAGTATTGCCATTTTCATTTAGTGTTATCGGACTGTGGGCGTTGTTGTAAAGCTCTCCGAGTGGTTGGAGTATAATTAGGAAAAGTTACAGGATATTGAACTTTCCTGAATGTCCATCATTCCTTCCTTTTAGCCCAAACATGTAAGGTAGGTGTGGAATGGTAAAATCCACTTAAAAATGTGTGAGCTTGTTAAACTGAAAAAGCAATTTCCTTAATCATATCCATACAGCACCCATCCTGCTAAAAAGCTTCTAACTTCTTACCTCATCCCCATACAGTATGCAAATGTGCTCTATGTTGTTCAAGAGATGGCAATCAAAATGGGATGGAGTGCATCTAAATCACGCTGCACATCAATGCGTCGTAACTAATGGACGTACAATAGCTACTGCTGCGATCGTAAATGCATCTGTGAGGCTAGGATACAACATATACGTGAATAGTGGCAGTGTTTCATAGTGAATCATGTGCTTGTTTGGATCATAACATTGTCAGAGGTTCTGTAATGCAGAGCTTCCAACTGATTGGTATGATTCAAAAGAGTGAGAGCGTGTGTTCTGGATACCCTTTTTTAGATATCAGAAAATGTACAGTATATACAGTGCAGAACAAGGAACACAATCTAATTGAGTGTCATTTCATATGTGTGATGTTTTTCACAACATTTTTGTGTGTGTGTCTGTGTGCATCTGTGTGCACATCGTGAAGTGCAGTGTGCATGTTTGAGTGTGTCTGTGTGACTGTAATTGCCAGGGTTCCTTGTCAGAGAAAGGGCATAGAGGGTCCCAGAGGTGTTAGAGGGGACAGCAGGAAGCAGACAGAGGTGATGCAGGGAGAGGACTCTGGTGACATTTGCACAGTGGACACTGACCATCACATCATAACAATGAACAAGGTCTGCTTTTACTAATGAGAAAAACTAGCCGGATGTGAGCAGAGAGCCACTCCGACATCTGCATACTCACACTCAATCGATACGTGCTTCAATTCAAATGTTCACACTTTTTTGTCCATGACATACAGTCCAATTGATTGTCTGATTCAAATTTGACAGATAATGGAGTCATTCATTGTTTCATGTTTAGGATATATCAACAATACCCACAACCTTTGTTTGGCAAAAAAAAAAAGCACGACAACACACATTAAACCTTAACCAATTCAAAGACCCTCCGGTCTAAACAAAGCTCTAATTCTCTGTGTGTCGACACACACTTGACCAATGGCTGCTGTGAAGCAGTTGAGCATAGGCAGTCTCTCTGCATCTCAAAAACAGATGTCCCAGGGCTGTCGATGACTCACACTTGCTGATCAGGAATTAATGAAAAGTGTGTGCGTCTGTGCATGATTATGTGTGTGTGTGTGTGTGTGTGTGTCTGTTTATATAAATGCATCAGTGTGAGGGTCATCTTTCAGCATCTTTGGAGTGGAGAGAAAGACAAGTGCTTGTGCCTGGTTTGTTGTTTCTCTTTGCTGGTTTGCTGAACAGTTTGTGTTCACAACAAGCTGCTTTCACAAGACAATGATGAGGCTAGTTTTGCAGTGAACAAGCTGATAGCCAAGAGGCTGAAACCTCATTCAGAAAGAGAATTTGTGGAGGAGTTTTTTTGCCACTGTAGTAGAACTACAATCAGTTTGTATCAGTCCCAGCTGATTTCTGATATGACACACGATATTGGCATAAATCCGAAAGTCTTTTTCAGTTTTTATTGCCTGAGATGATACAACAGACAAATATCGGCTAAAGCTAGCAGTAAGTAGCATCGTCGTGATCACTGCCATCTGACATCAGACACAATAGAAACAGTTCCAGTCATTGCATCAAAGAGGTTAATGATTTATAGGACATGTGATCAGTAATTACAGATACTGTAAAAATTGAAACAGCCCTTGACGGATACAAGTTTCCCCATGTCTGCCATGCCGATAACTCATAGGCAGCAACAACTCTGACAGCAACACATTGATTGAGTGAAATACAGCTAATCAGTGTTGAATTCAGACGTTGGTCATGCTTTGATATGTAGTTTGGTGATAATAAGAGGGAGAGAACATGCTATAGGTCTAAATTAGGGCTGTGAAATTATTAAAAATGTTAATCAAATTAATCACAGGTTTCTATGGATTTAATCATGATTAATCACATTACCGATTTTCTCGGTATATTTTGTGAGAACAAAAAGATTTATGACAAATCTTCTGCCCACTCAGACAGACCGGGGTGATATGCGAAGCAAAGGTGGTGTAGATGTTGAGGGGGTTTGGGACAGCAAAGATAAAGAGAATGTTGGATAGGCTCTTTGAGTGGGTTTCAAGTGCAGTGAAAAGCAACAGACAGGCAGAAAGGCAGACAGACAGACAGCCAGAAAGACAGAGGCCAGTGGCTACGGGCTGTACAGGCCAGAGAGGAGAGCTGGGTATTGATCTATAGAGTTTTAGTTTCTATGTGAAACAGGATCTGAGAACACCAGTGAGACCCTTATTTAAAAGTCTCCCTATTCACATCCATATCTATTGATTCATGCACACTTTCATCCTGCTTTAAGTAACTCTCTGGTTGCTTACCTTCTTTTTTCTGCCTCTCTTCGTCTCATCCGTTGTTTTCTCCTCAGTCTGTTGTGCCTTTCCAGGCCTAAAGTGTCCCTTATTTTCCCTCTCTCAGTCTCCTATTTCTTTTCATCCATCTCCCTTGACACCCTTTTAGGAATTAGGTGAACTTTTAAGAGCATACAGTATTTCCTGATCACGTTTCCATGCACTTCATCTCTGAGTGATTGAAACCAGTACTTTTATGGGTGTTTATTTTTCTTATGCGTTTCCCATAAAAGTCTCTCTCCTTATCCTCAGAATCCCTTATCTCTGACAGCAACAAATCGCATTTTGCGGTGACAAGCAGTTTTCAACACCCAATCGCATGGGGCAGACACACACACACACATACACACATACACACAAACACACACACACACACACACACACACACACACACACACAGTAGTAGAATATAGCAACTTTTGTTCTGTGGTGGATTTGATTGGCTGCGGATGCTGTTGTCATGCCACAGGAGTAAAAATATGGCTGTCATTATTGTGCACTGTCATAACTGGGCCTGTAAATCTCTCCCTGAGTGGAAGAGGAGAGGAGGGACAAGAGAATTGATTCTCTTGTTGTACTTCATCTATAACCTCTCTGCTATTGGTGCCGATCCAGGGGGGCCTCAGAAGCCATCTTCATTATTTGACAATCTCCAGGACGAGACTATGTTAGTGGCCCTTCATCTGATCTCCTCTTAATTACCATGCACTCATATCTAGCATGCCAAAGCTCTCCTTCGTTTTCCTTTTAATTTCTCACTTTAATTCCCTGTCTTCATGTTTCAAACCTTTCACAGAATCCATTTTCCCTTTTCTTTTTTTTACTTCCATCAGCTTGCTCCTTGCCTCCATCTCCTCCGTCCCCTCCCTTTCATCTGGCTTTCCTACCCAGCAGCAGTTCTGAGCAGACCTCCACTGTTAAGCGGGATACAACTGATAACGTCAACCATGCTGTCTGTGACTGACAGCTGGGTAAAATGGCTGTGGCAGCACACAGAGGCATAGCGAATCCGTTTCAGGCTACACCAGACTGTCCTCGCGCCCATCTGTCAGACGGAAAACAGGAGCGCAGGCTATCAGTCACAGCTGACCCCAAGTCCGCCTCGTAAGGGACTAGTTGGGAGGGGAAAAGCTCAAAGCAACACAAACACGCATGAAGATCAACAGATGGCTCTCCGTCAATCATCATCTTTCTTTTTTCTGTTTCTTCTCTCTATTCCACACCTTAATTTACTCGTTCTCATCTTACCCGGGAAATCCAATATATTGTTATAAATCTTGTATCGCCTCGACCAAATCGTTATCTTCACCTCTATCTCTCCATTTGCCCCCGGGTGGTACAGCAGCAAATGTGACACAAGCTCAGTCAGGTGTTCCACTGCTCTCCCCCACACGGCGTAGATTGCGGTCATTAGACTCACTCTGGGCTATTTCACTCCAGACATAATTGGAGGTGCTGTGAATGAAAGTAGGGTCCTTGATTTCATACTTTGAAGACAGTGATAGCTGTGTGCTTGCCAAGGGGAGGTGTTTGTGTGTGTGTGGTGGTGGGAGTTATGTTGAATCTGTAATAACAAAAAGAAAAGAGTGAAGACCGGTGGACTTGTGGAGTAAAGTGCTGCAAATATTTGGATAATTACTTAGACAATTTTCATTTATACCGTGACTCTCTGGCTTGTTTCAGAGAGTGATAGTGAGGCTGTGACACTGCATGGCCTCTCTTCTCTCAGCCCCTTATTACAAAGGACAGGGTACAATGTCTAACAACTTGTTAATGAGCTCCAAGCTGAACCCCAGAGACATGACTGGATACAAGTGCTGCAGGACACAGAAAGACCATCTTCTCCTTTATGCCCGCGGTTAAATTCATCTACATGTAAAAACCATAATTCTGCTGAAAAAAAGACATAAATGTACTTTTAGTGAGGAGAGGAAAAAGATCACTTTGGTAGTATAATTTAGTGTTGAGTGAACACTTCTACATATTACTGTACAAGATGCAAATGAGATTTCTCCCCTTGAATAATCATCTGTCTAAAAGGCTGAACCTCGCTGGGAGGTAATTACACTGCTCTGATCATTAAATAACCCCTGTTCTCTCTCTCAGACACTTTCTCTCTCCTGCTTCCATCGCTCTTTGAAAACGCCCAACACTTTCCCACTGTGCACGCTGGAATCACACCACCGGTTCACACACGCACTGCAGCCCACACAAACCCCAATGATCGATGGCACGTGATTCACACACCTCCACAACTTCTGAAACTTTAACAGACTTGGTGTCGGCCACACTTCGTTTATAGACTACTTTTTACACACCCCCCCCCCCCCTGTTGATAAACCTTCCATTGCTAATAGTGAGGCTAAGTGATCCAACAAGGCTTTAGTATCTCTTTCATAGACCACAACCACCCTGTGTCTCAGGGGAATACTCCATGAACTGTATAAATGACAGTCCATTTTTTATTTTTCATTAATTGTGTGCATATTACAAAGTATGTTCACTGCATATGTAAAAATAAATGTTAATTTAATCATTGGAGGTCTAGCATGAATAGGCAATGGGAAAAAAAAAAAAACTTCTTCTTCATCAGCATCTTTTCAGTACCTGTTGTTCAGATATGGATTTAGCTCCTGAATCTGTTGCACTAATAACCAGCAGCTTGGAGGGACAAACCAAAGTAAATCCTACATTTAAGCCATTTCAGACATCTGAGGATTCGGTCCTGGACATTTCCCAGAGGTTTCCTTTCACTCATGAAGAGCTGCAGGAGGTTTTCCATGTGAGCTGTGTTTACAACAGAAAAATGTTGGGAACATTCATGTGGTCTGTAGGTAAAGAATGATGGAGGGAGGACAAAACAAATCAATATTGCAGTGGAAATCAATAATGGCTTTGGTCCTTATCAGCAAAAGCTCTTGAATATCGTTGTCTTTCCAGCATCTTCGTCTACTTCTTTTGTGTATGGTACCTATTTTTCATCTTTGGATAGTTGTGTTATTTTTGTTTCTTCCAGTTTTGTATCCGTCACTTGTTAGAAACGGCGTCGACAGAACCACTTAAACACTATTATTGGATATTTTCCAGACATTTTACTAGGAGGTTTACAGGAAAAGCTCTGGAAAATGTCCAGAGAAAAATCCTCTTGCATTACAACATAGACCCACACAGGAACATTTCTTGAGTCTCTATAATAAAGCAGGTTTACAAACAACACATATTTAGACAAAGTATTTTATCCTTTTTTCTTGGAGAGCTGACGGTATTTTATTACTTAATTCATTGAAATATTTCAATAGGCTGTGGCAGGCTTCACCTGTCGTAACACACACAAACATCTCAGTCTGTCAGAGCTATGATTAAAAGAATCCCCACAATGCAGTGACAAGTGTTGTGTTTTGTCTAAGCACAGCTGTTTATCATGAGTACAGATGGATTCAGAGTGAGAGACAGGAAAACACAAGTAATGGCTCCCTTTACAACTTGAAAGACAGATTGGCACCTTTTCTGATTCAATAAATTTAGGTCAGAAGGAAGTGGCACACATTACGTTGTTCACCTGCCTGCTGCTGCTTTTTGTTGTTCGTAAGTCATGAGTGGTATTTAGCACCAACACAAAAAAGACCCCACTGTAAAAAAGAATAAAGAAAAGGGAGGAGGGACTCGATTTGAAGCTGATTCAAGCTGTGTTAGAATGGTGCCACAATGGTTTGGTGGTTAGCACTGTCTTTCTGTGTGGAGATTGCATGCTCTCGCCGTGTCTATGTGGGTTTTCTTCTGCTTCCTCCCTCAGTCCATAGACATGCAGAGTGAGGTTAGGTTGAGTGTAGACATTACATTTACTGTAGGTGTGAATGTGACAGTGACTGGTTGTTGGCTGTGTTATACGCTTGGATTGATGGATGATGGACGGAGGGACGGACAGACAGACGGCCTTTTAGAGATGATTTTGGTTGTATAGTCGACCTCTGGACCACATAGAGCTGCACAATAAAAAAAAAATCCTGGACTGTCTCTGCTTGAACCCCAAATACAGCTTCTTCAATTTGTAGAAATCAAAGTAGAGCCTAAACAGCAACCTTGTTCATTCATGGAAGACGCTGCTATTCCAAAACTCATTATGCTAGTTGTCAGGAGAAGGTCAGCGGTTTGACACAGACCTCCAAGCTGCCTGGAGGAATTTAGTATGGATCACCTTCTGCAACACGCAGAGCTCAATTTCAGCTGTCATCAGGCTGGAGGAGGCAGAAATGCATTACCAGCCACGATAATATGCTTTATTATATAGCTTATATGCCAGCTCACGCTGCCTCCAGGCAATGAGAGGAGCAATCACAAGGACAGGGATGTGTAGTGTGTGAGTGTCCTAATGTGTGTGTTCGCACACGCACGCAAAAATACCTGCCAGCATTTACCTCTCAAAGCCAATAAACTCCTAATGGGTTATTTTCAAAGTCGCATCAATGTTTAAAATGTTATCAGCCATTGGACATGCACCACTGCTTACCGATGATCTCCAGTACCAGGACATAATCCTCATCCATCCAGTGTAATCCAGACACTAACACACACATAGAACAATACTTTCCGCCACACACAGTAACGTACTTGTCATTTCTTTAATGTGTTTTGTGGATTATTTACAATGTTTTACTCATTAACTGTGAATTTCAAACAGGAATGTGGTTGTTTGGAGGATTCAGCGTTAAGTGATTCAAAAAGACAAAATGGTTTTGTTCCATTCACAAGGGAACACAAGCACTAACTTGAATCTTTGTCAGATGAAAATAAATTTCACCCTGATACCACCAGACTCTCCTGTGGCACAGTAACATTAAGAATTGCTGGCTGTTATGTTCAATCTTGTAATAATCCTTTGAACCTGCATTGAACCCCAGCTCTGCGGGTTCTTTATGCACCAATATTACGGCAATATGTGTTTTCAGATAAAAAAAACATCACAATAAGCTGAATCAAACATTCATCCGGTGTTACCAGTTGATCAGTAATCTCCTGTTTTCATTTTAGCGCCATCGCGTCCTCTAACCCCTATTCCCCGGCTCTCTTGATCCCCAGTTTCATCTGCACGCTCTTTCCGATATAATCTTTTTGTGGATATGGAATGAGAAAGAGAAATGATGATACCTTAACAACGACACAAAGCTATTTGCTATTCTGATCATGTTCATCTCCCAATGTTTGCTGGTGAATATGAGCTTGCGTGTGTGCTTGTGTCTACATAAGTATGTGAAAGCAAGACTATATACTCCTGAAAGGAGCATCATCACTTTGCAAGAAACATTAAATCAATTCTTTCCTTTATCTATTTCATTTGATCATCGGATTTGGATGCTGTGCTTCAGGTGAAAAGGACGTGTTCAGGCAGACAAAAGAAATAACACTGACCATAAATGATTTTCTAAAGGCTACTGGGAGATCACCACAGCCTTGTACTTGTTAGCACCATCTGAAGCATGTGTGTTTGTGTCTGGCCTCTGCTCTTGGCTAGAATGTCTCCTGTTTATTGAATCACCACACACACAGACACACACAAGCAGATAATGGCTGAGATGCTCTGCTGCTAACAGTTTAACAACTTATGGGACAGACTGCAGATCTTTAAATTGACTCAGGGCTGACTATGGCACAAAAATAATGATAACCAGCATCTAATACAGAACCATAGACCTTTGGTATATTTATGTCCTGTCCATTCTAAATATTTCGCAAACGTTCGGTCCCCTGCAACGTCAAAGAAGAATAGACTGACTGAGAACGCTCACAATGCTCTTCCCTGGTGATGGATGGATGGTTGATGTAAACTTTATTGCCATCAAATTGAGCGTTGTCTGTTGTAGTTTTTGTGTACTTGTTTGGATGGCTACGTTTATAACATGGAGATCCTTTTAAAAATGGATTGGAAAATATCCATTCCAAAAGATCCACAGTAGTGTAGACAAGGACCCTTTGACAAGGCTATGAATACTTATGTTTTATTTTTTTACGCCAATTCCTGGATGAAGGTATCATTTTACAGATTTTATATCAGGTAAACGTCAAAGGTGTATTTGCTCACATATTATTGCTATCTCTTGGTCGGTTTTTCGGACAGTTTCCTCTCTTTCTCTCCCATCGTCACTGTCAGTGTTCCCTGAGGTAATTACAAGCAGTTTCAGACAATGCTTCAGGAGACCTGGGATTCTCCACCAACCATTATTCTCCGGATCAATTGCTGTGGACTAAACTGAACACACACACTCTCAGAAGCACAGAACAATTAAATGTCAACACAGGGGAAAACCCTGCACACACTAACATGGACACATAGGGACGTGCATTCACAAACACACACACATAAACTTGGAACAGCACACTAACATGAATATGCTCGTGCACAGAAATTAATATGTGCTTACACACGTGTCAGATTACACGGATGGAAATATTCAGCAGGCATGCATGACCAAACACACATACGTACAAGGGCAGTTCACAGTGAAACCATATAAACATCATGGACTGGAAGATGATCCAACTGAGTTTAAAGCCAGTGTGGCGCCGAAGGAAGTTAGCCCACGAGAAATCTTTTTCGATAACGGCTTCAAAACAGCTTACGACTGCGAGGGCCCCATGGAGCCGAGTCGAGCGACAGCACCAAACAAACCTCTGCTCCAAGCATCACAAACGTTTTCATGTTTTCTCTTCAAAAAGATCACACGCTAATACACTCCCCAGTCTGCCTGATCAAAGCTCTCAGACTGTGTTAGACAGAGAAGTCAGTACTGTATGCATGTAGTATGTGATTGCATATACACATGCTACATTTATATCTAGGCTTCATGAAACTCACGTACACTATAAACATGAACCAAATACACACGTTCTTGCATATAAGAAGGGAGCAGCCAAGTAGTTAAGGGAGGTGAAAGTCAGCGGTGAAGGGAATCTCCTCATCCCCAAAGAAACCACTGCTCCAGAAGCTTCTGAAATGTATCATCAGTAATATAGCCAATACTTCCAAAACATTGTGATGTCACAGAGACACAAGAATTGCATAATGGAAGCCAAGTAGCTACTGTGGCTCGCCCATTGACAAGTCAGGTAAAGCAAGAACTAAGTCTGACATTTACTTTAAGCACCGGAGGTAGATGACCAATCGCAAAAGAGTGGCCTAGCTGGCCAATCACAGCAGACTGGGCTAAAGTGGGAGAAACAGGAGCTAAAACCAAGTGTTTCAGACAGAAGCTGAAGAAAGGAGCTGCAGCACTGGACAGAGGAATGCGATGCATTTTCTGAAGTATGGACCTTAATTAAAATGATGAAACCTGATTGTCAGCATTATGTGTCTCCATTAATGAAGGACGTTTTGTGAACCACACTAAACACAGATCTCATGTGGAAAAAGAAGCTGAAGCGATTCAACAGCAAAAACACAGAAAACGGTTGTTTAAAAGCTGATGTTACTTGAAAACATGTATGTAAACACAGGCCCGTATAAAGAGTGCTACAGGGCTATATAGACGACTACTAGCAATTGAATGCCTGAGAGACTGTAATGCCTTGCTGAGCCCTGTGGATGCACAGTTGGATGCTGGGAACAGTCTCTTATATGGATCTAAATATAGGAACTCGCTATGTGTGGACGCTCACTTAGTCTCTCTTTTTCTGTCTCACCGACTTGAACACACACACACAAACACACACACACACATACCTCAATAAGCACTAACACAACTTTTGTCTCACACAAACTTGTGCATCTAGAGTGTGTGCAAGTGTCTCGTGAGGACTCTGGTGAAGTAGGGCAGGCTGTATGAAAGTGGGGCGACGGGGGCGGGAAGCGAGCCCAGTCAGAATATCAATAATGGATAAACATGTTGCCATCAGGAGGGACTGAGGGAGATGTGGAGAGAGAGGGAGAGATGACCTGAGTGAAAGGGTAGAGAGTGAGAACAAAGGACAAGAGGATTGAAAGAAGATGCATCAAGAGCCTCAGCTTTTAAAGGATCAGTTTACAAAAATCAGGAAAACAAATTTTCTTACTTATCTCACGTGATGGCTGACCATGCAAAAAGTTTATCTGCCCAGGAGCTGTTTTCTGGTCCAGGAATCCTGCTTCTCATGACTCGTGATGCAGACTGGAGAACAGATGACTCAAACTTGGTCTCGGACTTGGCCCTTGGCGGCATTTGGACTCAGAATTTGGAGACAATGACTTCTTGTTTTAATATAAAAGCCATTCTGATTTGGTATAAAATATTAACATCTATTTTTATACTTGAAATTAATCATTTTTGTGGGTGCAGGTACAGACAAATGTGTTCTCTGCCTGTGTGCAGATTTTGTACAGAATAATCTGATTCGCAATCCCGGGTTTTACATCAAATACAACTAGATTTGAACTCTTAATCGTGAAGATCTCTCTCTCTCTCTTAGATTTCTCAAGCCACTCTAACAGTGCTTTCAAACCTGCATTTTTTTTGTCCACAGGAATCTGACTGTGGTTTCCTCCCTTGATATGATCCACTTGGGCAGATCTGAAAACCGTAATTAATTAGGTGCAGAACTAAAAAAAATACCACTACAAGTGAACTGAAACCAGTCACAAGCTAGGTCTTGAGCTATTTATGTTTGAAGGCAATGGGATCCACTTTTGATCAACCCCAACAACAAGGGGAACTCTGCACAGCTACGATACAGCTGCAGAATTAATCTACTGCTCAAACTGGATTTTGAGGATCATATTTCAAACCTGAAGCCCCCCACCAAACACTGTAATTGCTCAGAAAGGTTGCTAATACAAAAGAGGAAAAATGTTTTTAGTTTGTGATGTTCACAGATTTAAAAATCTACACTAACTCGATTTGTTCCCCCCAAAAAAATGTTCCCTTCCATTCAGATACAATCCACAGACCTCACGTCTAACAACTTCCATATGGATTTCAACAGGGAAGAAACGTAGGATGAAAGTGATCGCAGTGAAGTCTAGCAGGAGGAATCCAGTCACTGACTCTCAAAGGCCCAACACCATTGGGTTTGCTATTCTTTTCAGTCATTTTTAGAAAGCTGTGGCCAAAGTAAATGAAATTATATTCACATCCAGTGTATTGTGGTGAAAGCATCAATCTCAGAAACCCATATTTCAAAATGTGGGGAAATAAAACACTGGAAAGCACAATAGGAACAAGTGAGACCAAGACTTTAACATTGTGTGACCATGAAACAAATTATTTTCTTCGTAACCATTTTTCAAAAAAATGTAACTATATGAAAAAGTAGACACTTGATGGCACAACCACTGCCATCAGAGTGACAGCATATTATTGTAGTAATAATAACAATGCAATTTTCAGTCATAGTCTCTAGCAGTGAGTGGACGCAAGTCAGAAAAAATCTAAGAACGTAAGGTCGGATTTGGAAATGTACCATTTTTCCGCATTTAAGTAGGAAAGCCAGTGTGAAAGGTGAGCCATCCTACAGTGTTCCAAATCCATTTAGCCTTAGGTAAATGATGAAAATAGGATGCACAGGGCTCCACTCGGCACGCCATTGTCACCCCTTGATTTATATTTATGCAGCCTCTAGCATAAAACCAGGTGTATGTACGTGCATGAGTCTGCATGAGAGTGCGTGTGATGTTCCGTTTTTCTGTGCCATGTGTGTCGGAGAGGGATTACGAGAAAAAGAGGAGAAAAAAAAAGAGAGGATGGTATTCAGAGTTTTTTTGCTATGGGGCATTCAACCACTAATTTTTTTAAACATTTTCTTGCAATCGCAGCTCATATGTGTGTGTGTGTGTATTCATATGTATTTTTGTGAAATTGTGAATGTGTGTGTTACAACAAATTAATGATTGACTCCTTGGTTCCCAACAATCCACTCCAGGCATTTTTTGCGTTGAATTTAGAATAATTCCGGGTTACCATGAGGAGCGTGTTGCTCATGGCAACTCAGCTCTGTCAACTTTTGTCTTCTCCTTTCCTCGTTTAAAAGACGAGATCACAGACAAAGAGCAAAAAGGAAGCGCTTTCTATTCCAGGTTTATATGTTCAGCTGTGAAAAATTTATTTACACTATTAAAACCTCAACAAACTCAAATACTATTGGTTCACGAGGACATCAATGACCGAATAGTTTGGGTTTTAGTTCCTAAAAGAGGCGTACGTGTGCATGTGTGTGTGTGTGTGTGTGTGTGTGTATGTGTTTGTGTGTGTGTGTACACAAATTGACAGCTTTCCTCTTGTCCCTATGTACAAGCCTTTCTATTATTCCTTCCTTAATGAAGCTAATTAGACTGTTCCCTTTAATTAATCTGTCCTTGTGTGAGTGTGTGTGTTTTGTGTGTGTGTGTGTGTGTCCGTGCCAATGAGGCATGATAATCAAACTGCTAATCCCAGTGATCCTGATACTCTCTGAGTAAGTGATAGAAAACAAAATGTCAGGCTGAGTTTCACGCAGCTTGAGGAGCTCCTTGAATTCTACATCTTCACTGACCTCAAAATCAGGCTAAACCTATGCATCTACAATTATCAAGGTGATGAGAGTGCAAGTGGAATTCATTACCCTCTCCTAATTACTTGCAAAGGTTGCAATTAGTGAAATAGTGCACTGGGCTTGCAAAAGGAAATATGAGAGGGGGGAAAAGGAAATCACAGGAGGATTTGGAGTTGCACCAGCGCTTCTCTTTCTCTAATAAATATGATCAGGCCTTTTCTGTTTCCTCTCAACAGTTTCTTGTTGTGGGTCGCCTCAAGCCTCATGCAAAGCACAGTCCACCAAAGCAGAGATAATGACGCTGTTTCTGCCAATTTGCGTTATATTTCATTCCATAATTGTTGCCATGAAGCATAATTAAACTTCATTGTTCATTCCTTCACCCTTTGTCTGTCTTTTTGCCGCTCTCTCTCTCTCACGCCGCTCTTCGTGTGTGAGAAAGTAATTATATCTCAGTGTGCCTGCGAGACGCCACACTCCTGATCCACTGATGAGAGCAGGCTGCGAGGTTGAATGTAATGAAATAGAATACATAACAGGATGCTGGAGCACCATAGGCCTGGCCTTCCAGAGCCCCGTGACATCACATGTCGAGAGCTTTGTGCCAAATTCTGCCGCCATAACGGGATATATTTGATTTTTTATTCAAATCTATTCTTTTAGGACAAAGTTACTACCTCACATGTGTCTGTGATGTGACTGTTGATGTTGCGCTGCTCCCAGAATAAATACCGAGGGTAATAATCCACTCTCGCAGGTTTGTTTCATCTTCTGCCAGATACAGAAAATGATCCAGCACCTAAGGTAATTAAAAGCAACGCATGTGAACAGAGCACATACAGAGTGACATTCTTCTCTAAATTTGCATTTAGCTCCTTGGAATTTTACTTTCATGTACAGAGAGATGGGAGATCCTGGAAACCTCGACAACGCTGAAACAACGTCACCCCACAACTGCAGAAAGCCCCAGAGAGGGTGCACTGTGAGTTGTTTGTTTTTATACATCTGACTAACACATGAAATTCCCTGCTTATTTGTAGCAGTCATATTAATGAAAACAGTAATACTACACACGGTACATGGCTACCCCGAAAGCCCAATTAAAAGTTGATTATGGCAGCTGTTACTCTTATTTGAGATCTACAAAATATAATAATAATATTTTGGCACCAAGCATGAGCAAACAAGAGGTTGAAGGGTCCTACATAACAAATAAGAGAACAATAATGGGTAGAGGTCTGCATTAACAGGACACTTGTATGATGGACAGGGTAGGTGCAGCATTGGTCAAAGGTCAAGTGCAAAAGTTGTCTCTCATGTAAACCTGCTCTGTGAGCAGCCAGCTATAACTCTGTGGATGTGTGCGTGTGCTGCTTCCAAGAAGAGGCAGGCTGAAATACCATCTGCCTGTGCTTGGCTATCGTAACCATAAGGGAGATGAGTCAGACACACACACATACACAGATAGACATTGGGAAAGGGTGTGTTGGGGGTTTTCAAGCGTTAAAATGTACAGAGGGAGAGTGAGGGAGAAAGAGCCTAAAAAGGAAAATGAATGACAAAAATATTAGATAGCTTAGGGAGGTGGGACCTCTGCAGCCACTTCTCTGTCACAGAGCAAAGGAGCCGGCATCATAGCATCAGCACACAAACAACTCGGTAATGAAGCTCCGGCAGTCCTGGGCTCTAGCCACGCGGACCTATCCATCTCCCCCATGCATTATTCACCGCGCACAGCCATTTTACCGCCCAGCGCACGCGGCAAAGATTGGTTCCACTTCTTATTTATCTGTTATCCATCCCCTCCCTCCTTTCCCTCCTCCTTCCTTTCCACAGCTTTTCAATTAAATTAAGGCAAGCACGACACTAAATCCATGCGGCAAAGGCTGCCCACATGACAATTAGACTGTCAACCAGATAGAGAAAGAGGGCCAGACGAGATAGTGAACACAGCCCAGGTAAGTTGGCAGTGCTGAATTTCTCATTTCGGGCAGTAAACCAAAACCTGCACAATATACCAGAGCCGGTGCTTTGTAGTTCTTTGAGACCACATCCTGCTCCGATTACCAGCAAACTCTCATTTAAGGCCAATATTGTAATAATCACATCTCAGTCTGACCAGGGTTTTCCCAACCACTTTAACACTGGGGTGCATCTCCCAAGGATAACCTGCTCATATTCACGTTATCATTTTAATTTGAGCTATTATTTGAAAAAGGTTTACATGCTCTAATCACTTTCCCAATAATGTCCATTGCTGAAGGTCCTCTTTTCAGCCTCTGTCTCAAACGCTTGGGTTAAGCTCCTGTCTGTCTGAAGGCCGACATGCTACTCCGTTTTGATGGAGATGGAAACATGGGTACGCCTTCTTCAACGTGGAACGCCCTCTCCGAGCACCTCGGAGAGCTCTATGTATACCTCAGATATTTCTAACTATACGTCTAAATGTCGGAGAGCTTACGGATACCCCTTGGCTGTGATTGGTCTGCTAACAACATAATTTACACACGACATCAATTCCGGAATCTCACATTTCCGGACCTCACACTTCCTGTTTCATTCCCTATATCACAATACCGCTCCATCAACAGCCTTTGTCTGTTAGTTGCCATCGTTCACTATGATTGAGGAAAGCCGGGAGGAGGTAAACAAACAATCAATGACTTTTACTTACAAAGACGTCATGAGGTAGGCTTCTCTAAGCCCGTCTTTCACAAAAAAAAAAAACGTTGCGCCACCTACTGTGCTGACGGTGAATTTTTTTCAGCACCCACAGTCTTCGTAGAACCATAAATGAAAAATAGTCCGTCGTGTCCATCAGTCAGAGTAACATATTTAAGCCTTAAGGCCCCCCCCCCCCCATAAAGCCCAGACTGCTCTAACTGGCCAGCTGAACCAGTTGTGACTGGACTGAACTGCTTTCAGAGTGTGTAGAATAACTTTCCCTCTCCACATGCTTTACCTGGCTTTGTTAAGAGGCGTCCCAGACTAGCCCCTATATGCATTATACAAATGTGAGCCACTGTGAGCATCACAGAAGTATCAGTCAAAGTAATGACAGGGTATTTGAGGAGATTCAGTAGCAGCTTTCTGTGAGACAGGAGCTCCCTTTACTGATGACTTTGGGCTTTTTAACTTTGCAGAACTTTTACATGCACACAAAACCTATATAACACAACAGGGGAAGAGAACTCTTTTAAAAGCACAATACAGTTCTTTCAAGGAGACAGTGTAAACATGGTCTTTTAGGAGTTTCTGAAGGCTGCTGTAACATGTTCAGCTGCCACAGAGGAAATAAATTCATGATGAGTGCAAAAGAGTTCGTAACGTCTCTACTGAAGAATTAATCAGGGAGAAAATCTGTCTAAGAGCCCAGAATTATGGCCTTCACAGACGACAACCTCAAAAACACCGAGGTATGAAAAATGTTGACAGTCAGAGAAAATATTTAGAGTGAGACTCGCTGCAGTAATTTAGTAGGCTGATGAATGACCGCTGGGAAAGTCTACAGTCTGCAGATGTCCAAACAAAGGAAGATTTTGGAAAGCAGCCCAATGCTGTTGCGATGTCAGATGGCTATGTGAGGATTAGGATTGTGCAGTTCATATCCAGAGACTTTTCTTGTTTTACCAGTGTTATTTTGTAGGGTGCACAGTGTGAATGTGCACACAAATATGAAGGATTACTCTGAAGCGCTCACATCAGTGATCCTATTTGTTCTGCTTCATTTCTTGCTAATGCCGAATGTGCTGTGGCAAACAACCGTTGTAGTGTTTTTATCAATAATGTAATGATAATGGTCCAAAGGGATGTGCTCCTGTATCAGGATGCAGTGACCAGACCCTCACCCCTAAGTCAACACAGCAGCTAATGCTGGCCCCACACTAGTGAACAATCGGACCAATAATTGTGGAGTAACTGCCAATCAGAAGCTGATTAAACAGGTTATTTATTTTAATTCCATCAAATGGATCAGAGTCTCCCCAACTTTGAGTCCTAATAGATGTGTCAAATAAAAATAACAATGATTGAGCAAGTGAGCAGAAACTTGCAATACGCAAATAGAGCATGGTTATTGGGAAGCAACACCAACCAGATGTTACGCAGTTGTGTTCCAAACATGGCTGCCTGTTGAGTTAATCTGACCTTTGTCTCCTGTGCCAGATGGACAGTCGAGAAGGAGGACAAACTTGTGGACTTGCGACAAAAGTTCTGTCTCCGATGCTGGTAGTCCACCTGATGTTTTTTTTAATTCTGCTCTTATGATTGAATATGCAAGTTTCTGAGAGTTCCTCAATCTCTGAAATTGCCATTGTTTGTTTCAGGTGTGTTCCAGCATGTCACCACCTGATAGTGCGTCAGGCATAAGCCATCCAGACACAGAGGGAATAGACCCTGCAACGACTAAGCAAGACATCTCACAATGTCTCAATAGAGTAAGACAATTCCTGCATGAGAGAATCATAAAGATGTTGGTTAAAAGTAGGCTACATTTTTCCTTGCGTAATTAATGCTCATAATCTCAGATGAACCTCATGATCAGCTGGAAGCATTACACCGCCTCTCAGTGGGTGTGCTGCTCCTTAAACACTGGTGCAGAGCCAATGATCAGGAGGCAGCGTGCTACAGGTGCAGCTAACAGGGTTAATAAAAGGCCAGCTGATTAATGAGCGTCTGCTGTGTGGGCTCAGATGGAGGAGGGTTTCTTCTTGGCTCACTTTATAAAAAAGACAACAGGAACAAGGGGGCAGTTTCCTATTGAAGCCGAAGCCAACAGGCCATACAGAATCAAGCAGAGATAAGGTTGGGAAGGATTCAGACATTACGATATAATTAAGGATGGAGCACAAGAGATATTTTAGAATGAATTAAACTAAACATGATTGAAATTACTGTTTTACTTGCTCCCCATCAGCAATCTCTCTGTCATTCTTGCAATATCTCATGGCCTTGATCTTCCTAGTTTCTCTCTTGATGCATCACAGCAGCTGGCGAGGAGATTAGTACTTTTCCACTGAGAATTATTTGGATTATGTGTCTCCTCATTTCCTTCCACCAAAAGGGCAAGATTCAGCCGAACACCAAATCAGCTTCTTTAAACTGCACATTGGCCAAACAAGAAAGAGCTCCACATATGCAGCTGTTAAACGATGGCTGTATCTTTTATTTAATTCGTGCAGCCAAAATGTGTTGAACTTGAATTTGTGAATTTCTAAATTTCTAGTCAGAACCTTACATGTTGTATAATGAAAAGAGCATAGACAGGGGGACAATGACTGTTATCAGGTTACGGTTATTCATGGGTACATGTATGCATGTGAATAAGTAATTAAATACTAAAATCCACTTCTGTGATTTCCTTTTCATTCATTGACTGCACTACATTTCAGAGTAAAAGTTAACTTTTTCCTCTATTACTTTTGTTTGAAAGGTGCTGTTCATATTTAAAGGGTTATTTATTTTTTTAAACAACATATTGTCACAGTTTAAATTAATTTATTTTATTTCAATATCCACTTACATAGTTTGTTTCTGTTTTGGTGTTTTGTTAAATCAGTAATTTAAATGAAGTTATAGCAATATTTTATTATGATACTTACTGGCTGTGGAGCATAAGTGATTCAATTAAACAAATTGGCCATTAGTTCAGCCCCGCCCTCAATAGACTATGTTGCTGATGTCCGTTAACATCAGCGTTCCAGCATTGCACGAACACTACTAATCCTCAGCAAATGTTGTATATATTGGTTGATGATTTCAGACATTTTCATCCAGCTTCACTTATAATGGTTGATGGTAGTCGAGCCATTTCCTCATGTTTCCCCTTCTAATGCTAAGCCATGTGGCGGCTGGCAGTAGTTACATACTTTTTGCGTACAGCCATGAGAGACCTTTTTATCTTCTTCCTGCAATAAGTGGTATTTCCCAGATTGTAAAATTGCTCCTGTGGTTCCCATGAGAGGTCCACAGTAAATGAACCACCACTGTTCAATGCCTCTGATTGGGATCAGTTTATCTTCTCATAGCTGTTTCTTATCAAAGATCTAACTGTCCATGTATGAGAAGTCCATGTTTAAGTGAGTTGACTTAGAGACAAGCAGCGTAGGACGTAACAAGACACCGAGGTTTCATAAACATGTTACTGTCTCTGCCCACAAGGACAGAGAGGCGATATTAGTCCCTGCAAACGCACCACCGTGCTGTGTGGCGTTTACTTCCACCTGACCTTGAGTGACATTTAAGGACAAATTGCATTACTTTCCAGTCTCCTTAGCAACGGCTGATACACATGTATGTGTCTTGGCACCTGCTTAAACGTGTGCATTTTCAAAATGTGGGTCTGTAGGTTGTCAGCGGCGACAGGTAAATGCACGGTTTTGCAAGAGACAATTGGGAGTCAGCAGTTATTTCAGGGAGACTGCTGTTCCTGAAATGAGCACAGACAGAACCCAAACCAAGCAATTAAGGAGAAGGTCAGGCTGGATAGATGGTCTCCCATTTCATGGAGGAGGAGAAGCACACGCACACGCACACACACACACACACACACAGAGTAAGTGATATTACTTGCATTTTATTTTTGTGAGCTTGGTCCTCATAACAATAAGACACACACATATGTAGATGCAGAACAACAGATAGTGGGCAGCGTAGATTCAGCGACACACTCACACACACACTTTCTTGCACAAAGATGCACATCACATTTCTACATTTGAAAGCCAGTGTCCCATGTCGAAGGGTAGTTAAGATGGTGACATTTCACCAGAAGGTCTTTTAATGAGACGTGAATGGTGTAAGTGAAGCAGAGAGGGGGATCCTGCTGCATGCTGTGGCATCAGTTAACAACAGAGAAAGGGGCTGGGGGGGGGGGTTGGCAGGCTGCAAAAGGTGAAACATGCTACAAGAATTCAGGCTCGGCCCTACAGTGATTTACCGGCATGCATTGCACCCTTTGTTTAAAATGTTGCATGCTCTTCATTTAATTGTGGGTGGAGAGTGAAACTGCCGCATTTTGTGAACCTGTGCAGCCGCATCTTTGGTCACAGCGGGACAACTTCAATCTACTTGGTTTTGGGGACTGTCCAAATACCATTTCAGAAAATGGTTCAGAAATGGTTGGGGAGGCCAAAGTCAGACACCAGCAGCAAAGATGAGAACATGAAAGCAATCAATCAGCATTGTGTTTCAAGGTGTGAGTCAGGTTTAGACCCCAAAGCAGACACAGACGGGTAGGTTGTAGAAGAACGAACAGAGTTTATTGTCGAAGAGGTTGGTGCAGGCTGGAGCGGCCGGGTGCTGGCTGGCTGGGTGATCCTGGACGAGACCCAGATGAGGCGCAGAGCGGAGAGTCACACAGAGATTATGTGTAGGGGGAAATACACAAGTTAGATGGTTTCCAAAAGCAGTTTAAGGTTGAGAGCTTCTGCAGCGCACTTGCTACCATCGGAGACGGAATAATCCGGCACTGAGTTGAGATTGAGGGCAGGTGTGTCTCGTCCGTAGCAGCAGGAGGCAGCCACACCCCCTGCCGCACCCAACCTGCACAGGGAGAAGAAGAAGGGAAGGAGGAGAAACAACAAAACCACTAGCAGCAACACACAATCCTCACATTGTGCAAGGAGAGATGTATGAGAGACGTGAATAGAAGGGAGATTTCCAGTCTTCAATCATTGCAGAACCCCTATGAAAAAACTCATAATTGTCAGCTGCTGTCACCTCTACTGAATGTATCTGTTTAACCAGCTGCCTCTCTGACGATCGGTTCATTCGAGTCTTATTATGCTGTATTCTCAATCATTCTTTAATTTGGATTATTTGGTTCAAAGAATTATTAAAAACATTATTTTGCCATTACTAAAGATCCACATAATATTATTTGTGTTTACACGTTATGAATGTTTCTCCAAGATAAGAGCAGCTGTAGATGAATATACAGTGGGTGATTATCAGCTTTTAGAGAACGATAACAGTTGATATTGATTCCTATACATGGACTATGCATAACACAAATAAATACATCTAGGTTTTAAACAGTACAGTACTAGTATAAAAATGCAAAACAACTTCAAAATAATAACAATTCCTTGAAAAAATAAACTATTAAAGTATGGCCACATTTCTAATTCCTGTATCTTTCACAGTAATAGGAGATATCAATTGTGCAATAGCTACTTCAAGATTTGGCAAACTGTGCTCTGGCTCAACATGTTCTAGTAAGCAGCCAAGTCCGACAATTTCAACACTCGACAGATGTTGATCATCCAGAACAACTCAAACTCGATAGGTATGTCGGTTATCGTTCTTTCTTTGGAGCTTTCTTTGGTGAAATGTATCACTTAATTTTAATGTTGCTTCTAACATTTGCTGCTGCACTGGCCAACACTACATTACAGGAGATCACTTCTTCTTCGCCTCTCAAAAAAAAAAAACCTGAGGTCATAATTTTTTTCTGGGAGTGGGCCTGCACAAATTATGACAAATACACGAGAGATATCCAGCCACTCTAAAGAATAAAGTGGTGTAGTCAGTCATATAGGAGGAATAAGAAAATGACAGTCATTGAGTGAAAAAAGATGGGGAGGGAGGGTGAAAGACAGCGGGAAAGCTGGAGACACTCAGCTGAGCAAGAACATCGAAAAGTCATAACCCAGATTCAATTAACGTCTGATTGCTGTTCTATTGCTGTAATATTACACATCTGAGAGCAGTTTCATATTTCAAACAAAGGCCAAGCTTCAGCCTCATTTATGGTCTTGCTCACACATACACTTGCTCTCACACTTACACACACTTACAGACATTCGGAGACAGAAAACTGTCTGCTCTTGCCCTAACCGGAGGAAGGAAAGACAAAATAGAAGAAAAAAAAGTGATGACGTCAATAAAATGTGCGCATCTGTAAGAGATGGCATTGAACAGGAGTTTGGAGGGCTGAGCGACAGCACATTTGTTCGGGATGATGAAGATATTTCCATCCAGGCAGCCATTTGTAGCGCTAGTGCCTGGGACAGCCTGTCAAATCTGCTTTAGTTCTCCGTCCTCACTGCACAACAGGTGTGCATCAGTTCTTTGTGTTTCTCTGAAGGAAAGAGAAAAGCAGCTTGCTCTCGGGGGCACCATTACCAGCACGTCACACCCTCACTGAATTATTTAAGGCTCAATACACACATATGTGCAGGTGTAGTAAATGCCTTGTCCTCACTTCTTCTGTGTGTCTGTACCACCCCACCCTCAGAACTACCCAGTGGCAAAACATTAAATGAACACTAGGAGAGAAAGTGTGAGATGTCTATGTAGTAAGCAGGTTGAAAGCTGTTTTAGTAGCACGGGTAATGTGGTTTGTCAACACATATCCCTCACCTGTGTAATAGCGGGAAATAGAGCTGAAATCATAATGTCACAGCGGGCTATAAAACAGACGCTCAGGGGCGACAACATCACAGAACCCCCAGTCATCAGAGACCGGACATCTGTCATAAATGCACACAAGCACATTCGGGCGAGGCATAAAAACATGTGAACACGCATACACACACTAATTGTCTCTCTCTTTCTACACAGTCATAACTTTCTGAGCACATAAGTGGCTTTTGGGGAGACTCAAGGCGCAGAACTGAAGACACACACACACAGTATATCTCTCTCTCTCTCTTTTCCCCAACACACACATTAAGTGGCATGGGGGGTACTGTGAACTCTGGTTGAACTCGGGGTAAAAGCGAGGTGAGAGGCAGTGCGACTCACATGCACAGACGGATACATACACACACACACAAACTAGTATCACAACAGTGGGACCTGCAGCAAAGGTTTATAGTTTGCTCAAAAACAATATACAGATGGTGTTTGACAATTTATCCTTAAAGGATATGATCCTTACTTTAACATCTAACAAGACCAGAAAACACAAACTTGATTTGACCCTGTGTGCATGTGTGTACACATGTGATGTCAGTGCTCACAGTCAGGATCCCTTACCTCTTTTAGAACTGCCTCCTCAGATACAGTTTGACTGATTGAGTGTTTCTGAAATCTTCTTTAAATTATTGAGCAAACCAGGGCACCACAAATTTCTCCTGATGCAACAGAAACAAAAGAGTTGGTCAACTCCCAAATTTAATAGTAAGAAATTATAATTAAATATAATTTTATGTATTTATTACTTGAACAATTTTTTTCCCTATATGTGTTAAAGATGAATGATGCTGTGGGCAGTTGTTATATTGGGATACTTTGGTCATGGTGGTGGTGGTGGTAGTGGTAATGGCGGCGGGTTTCCCTCTAAAAGATTAATGTGTAACTTTGTGTGACCCTGGCTCACTGCCTCACCACGTCTCATTGGCAACCTTGGCCTGAAGTGTTCACCAAGAGCCGTTAGCCATGGCTCATCACACACAAGCATGCATGAGCGTGCGCACACACACACACAAAGTAGACTCACCAAAGATGCACACAGTCAAACACACGTACCTCAGACAAGTGCACACACACACACAGGAGTGCACAGAGACACACACTTACAGATGCCTATACACATGCACTAACACACACACGCACTTGCACACTCACATATATCTGCTAACTGGTAGTTGATCAAGCCAATCTAAATGCTAAACAAGAATCTGTCTCAGGAGTAAACTACTGGCTGGCTGCAGACTGTCTCTTCTCTGGAGGCACTCAACAAGGGGACATAAAATGAATGTGCATGTTTTTGTGTGTGTGTGTGTGTGTGTGTGTGTGTGTGTGTGTGTATGCGTGTGTGTGTGAATACATGTTTTTGTTGCCTCTTTGGGACCTTATCAGATATAAACACTAACCTCATCAAAACACAGTCCTAATGGGGTCCAAATCCCTGTTCGAATAGAAGAAAATGTCATTTCTGAGGTCCTAGTTAAGATTGGGGAAAGGGGAAACGAGCTCAGTAAAATCTCTTCTCATTTTCATGACCCCAACCCCTCAGTCAGACTGAAAAAGGGACTAGTCAGAATATATTTTTTTTCTCCATCAGTAATTGCTAGGTAGAGAAGACGAAATATTGCTTGTATCATACAATCACACAAAGGGCTGGGGTGGGAAAGATGTTTTGCTGCAGCTAACAGCCACAACACGCTGCATGTATAATCATACAGGCAGTAAAATCAGCTCCCTGATTCAACAATAAGCTTATGCAATGGGGTTTTTTGTAGGCAGATAACAAGGGTGAATAAGTGTAAACATGCATATGCCCTTACTTGATATTCTGCATGGCAGCTTTACCTTCCCACAGGCCCAATGCAGATAAGTAAGCCTGCAACCACAACTTAAGAATGGGTTTCAGGGACAAGACAGCAAGCTCACATTAGCATATTATCTATTATATTATCTAGTGTAACTGCATAAGCCTCCACAGTTGGTTCCTTTTTTTTTTTTCAGACCATAACAGCGGCCATCTATTTCCGTATCTTCTGTTCCCTCTGGATCTAATCAAAAGGTAAAGCAAAGTCATTAACAGACAGTGAGTAAAGATTTGCCTTGAAGACTTTTGAAATACAGGCAGGATGCAGGCGGCACATACCTGTTTAAGTGTGTGTTTGCGTGTGTGCACAAAACACAATGCATGTTTGAGTCAATGAGAGCACACAAAGGACACCATGATGAAGATTGACTTGTTGAGTAATGAAAACCCACTGCAGCCCCCAGAGAGTCAGAGCAAAGAAGGGGGACGAGAGAGCAAAGTAATGAAGGACCAAACGGCTACGAGACTCGCATTTTGGCGAGAGGGGCGTCTCTCTGGTCAGAGTTCCCTCTGGGAAAGGGTTGAGTCAGGGAGGTAAAGAAAGAGAAGAGGGAATAGAGGAAGAGGGGAGATTGTGGCTTAGAGATGGATAGAAAGACATTTGCATGCATTACACATTCTTGACGAAGCAGGAGGGCAGGCTACCTGAAGATTCGCAGGAAAGCAATATCTTGTTTGGACAGCGAGGGAGGTGTCCATCTTGTTGTGGAACAGGTTGTTTCCAAGTTGTTTTTCTGCTTGTTTCAAAATTGAGAAGAGGGCTCAGGTGTGTGACTGGGAGACTCTTCTGCCTTTATCATAAATCCCAAGGCAAGCCTGATCTATAATTCAAACCGACAAATGGAGGTGACACACGAGAAGGAACACAAAAATCACGTCTACACACACACACACACTTTGATAAAGCTTTGAAAATCCACTGCCACACACACAATCTCATTCTTTCAGGCAATCTGTGGAATGGCTCTGTCTCTTGGGGTGTAGGCTAAACACCCATTGCTATGGTGATGGAGCTTGGGCTCTATCCAAAGAGACAGATGATCTATACAGAGGTTCATCCTTCACGGATGGCCATGAGGAGAAAATAGCAGCCAAATAACACCCGTGCCTGAAGGGCCTCAGGGCCTTTCAATTTGGGGGAAATTGTGGCTCACGGCAGCCGACGAGGATATTTGTCACGTCACCAGACGATCCAGAGCAACAGATCACTATCGATTGGACGGTTTGGGTTTTATGTGACATGGCTCGAGTTGTTGCTGTGAGGATGTCAGCTCAAATATGTGTGTGAGGAGAAACTGAAGTAAATTAACCTACATGCTGATGATGCTCTTTCATTACTGTCAATATTGTCTGCTTCCATTCCCTGATACAGATATGCAAAGTCAGAAGGGGCGCTGATCCAGCTTATGCAATTTTTTTGTGTATGTGGATGTGTAACTCGTATGTGTGCACATGCTTGTGTGCATGCATCTGTTAAGCAGGTCGCACTGTGCAATTAAAGTCCTATCTTGAATCAGCGTAGCCAAAGTGTCAGTAGGTATTAGGTTCTCTGAAGTCTCAGGATTACCATCCAGCATGTTCCTTCTCTTCGGGGTGAGAGAGAAGCCAAGGATTGGTGAGGAGGGGTAAAGGAGGAGGAGGAGGGGAGGAATATGATTTATCCCTCACGCGACTTGATGAATCTGCTCTGGGTGGCTAAACTATTTATGAGCCTCATAGCTAAATTCCTCCATGCGTCTCTTCCCTTTCTCGCCTCGGAACCCAAATCTAATTCAGCCTGTTGAAATACACACATACATGTGCATATCCGTACGCATAACGTACTTAACACAAAGTCACCGGAATTTACACACACAAGACACACTTACAGACTTGCACGATGATTAGCATTTGTTCCCGCCTGTACACAAATCCATATTTCATGAGGGGGAAAATGCAGAAGTGTTTAATGCAGCAGGTTTGGCTCTCGTGGAAACCAAAGACCAGCACAGAGATGTGCAGAGATCCTATTATCTTATCCTTACAGGGCCTCTCATCTGGGTGATTTCCATCTCTCCTTACGAGATAGTGGCTGACTTGGAACGGCTTTGTTTACTGAAGAAAGCAAGTTTCGGAAAAATTGGAAATGGTGCTCTTTCATGTGTGTGAAAACCTTAAATTGCACTTTGTACTGTGTGAAATTAAAATCATTGACAGTTTGGCATAGTTATGGGCCTCCTGCACCAAAATGTGGGTATATGCACTGCCCTAAAGCTATGTATATGAACGTTTTTTGGTGGGTAGCTGAGCAAGAATCTTGGCACCAAGAAAAAGAAAAGTAAAAGAAACACAAAATTGTGTTTTGTCGATACGACTTATGAATGACTTTAAAAAGTCTGCTTGTTGAAATGTTTTCTTGGCAACAATGGAAATCAAAATACATATAGTAGATGCGCTGTACTTAATTTTTTTATGGTGCATATGTCTGTAATGTGGCTTGGGTCAAGTTCTGACACGTAAAACAGAAATCACCCCATGTTCACGTCAGGATTGATCAGTTTTATCTCTGAACTGATTCGGGCTTTAAAAAGCTGCTTGGTCATGAACATGCAGTTGAACATATAAATCCATCAAGGTGATTACAAATTATACAAGGAGAAGCTTTGAGTAAGGGTTACGACATTACTTAAATGTGCAGCACTCGGAGAAGCAATGGTACTGTGAGACCACTCCATTCTTACTGTAAATCAGCTGGAGGTTCCCACGCCCTTAGCTTTATAGATAAGCGCAGGCTCTAATGCAGCATGCAGCCAGCATCACAGATCAATGTGTAACAATAATACATACCAAAGAGCTTCAACATCCATTTCATAATCTCCTAATCAGCTCAAAATCAAAAGCATGCTGTGAAAATTGAGTGGGAGTATGGAATATGCTTGTGATCAGGATTATTTTGCTTATCTTGTAGAAATAAATGTACAAAGCTGTTTTATTCCTAAAAGAGATCTGGGAGCTGCGGTTCAGTCACAGTTGTGCAACCCAGAATTGTAAGTGTTTCAACAATGGAGGCTGAGCTGTTGGTTCCTGGCTGAGCACTGGTAGAACACTGTTGCATTGTCCAAGAATCCTAATGAATGAGTCCAAATAAATACTAGCTTTTCTTGATTTTATGTATCTGGGTTGGTATGCTGTGGGATAATAGAAAACCTGAGAAAATCCGATAGTTAACAATGGTCAACCTCTATGCTCTCTTTCCTACAAAGCAGTGGCTTTTTATTTGCTATGACTGTATGTGTACACATTCATAGAAAATTGGTTGTCTATTACTCTCCCTGTCAGATAGTCATTATAATGCCATACAGTCTAAGCACACAAGTGCTGCTATGAACAAATAAACAACCCACACCTTTAAGGAATATTTTGGATTTTATGATACAAGTACATCAAACTACCTCTTTCAGTTTTATAGGTAAGATATCCATTGCCAATATGTTGCATGCTTATCAGCATCTAGGAACAAAACAAATGCTCCGTCAATGAAATCAGTTGCTCTCGTCTTCAATCCATCAGTGTCTTGAGTAACTTCCATAGTTGAGGACTGCTTTGAGTTAACTAGCTAATAACTGCTCTTTTCCAACCTTCTACCTGGTTGGTTTGAAGCAGTCACATTTCTGCAAATGTGGATTGAATGTAGTTCTATATAAAGAGGGTCCAGCTCCAACCCCAAGACTAAAACATCTCAATCCGTTTGTTGAGTCTGTTGATACAAACATCCACCACATGGTGCTGCACAGAGGTTGAACGACCATCATCCCGGATTTCTGACCTTTACCTTTACTGCAGCCAGGCACTAGGAGGCGAGGAAGATGCTTTGGCTTCACTTCTCAAGAGCCATCACATATACAGACTACGGTATAGAACAAACAAGGCAACTAATAGTTCAATTTCCTTCCCATTTTCGACAAACAAAGGTTTTATGTTGCCCACTGAGAAAAACAAGAGGCGGGAGGCTCTAAGAAGGTAAGAAAATGATAAAGGGAGATGGAAAGGGAAAGAGAGAGATGGAGTGGTTGCACTGTGACTAGATTTAGAGAAAAGGGGAGTGACTTAGAAGTTACAGACACAGAGTAAGAGAGGGCAAGGAGAAGGGCAATGGCTATTCTAGGAGGTGCATTTATCATGTGGAGAAGTCATTATGGCCAAAGGAGACAAACATAAAGCCAGGAGACGTACAGGGGAACAGACAAGCAGACAAAATGGCCGGTATCTCTCCTCATTTTCTCTGTTTCCTTTATCACTCTCTCTGTGTGTCTTCATCTGCACTCCACTCTGTACAAGGTTTTCAGGAACACTTGACAGGTTCTGAAACATGGTGCTGCATTTCAATCAGCGCTGCCTCGGTTAATACACAAGTCGGTAAAGATGGAATAAATCATTCAAACTTCAATTTCTGCGACTCGTGCCTAGTTTGTACATAGTCACAGCTCTGAGGGTTAAAAAAAAGCTTTAAAAAAACAACAGATGAGTGTGTAGAAGAAAGTGAAGGCGGTCACAGCAGAGACAGAGAATGGATTAAGACGGGGGGAGAGGGAGACAGAGAGGAGAAAATTATGGAAGAATGATAGAAGAATAATTTGTCAAAGTAGTGGGTTTGAGAAGATGAACGAGCAGTAAAAGGAAAAGAGCCGGAGCCGTTGAAGGGTGAGGAGGGGATGAAATGCATAGAGAGAAGAGTAAAGCATCACATACTGGCAATCCCTAACATCAAACAACCATTTAAGACTGAGGCAAGCTTTCAACTCTTTCCTCCTCTCACTATTTCTCTGATCCTCATCATCACAACCTTAATGTTTGTTTGTTTCTCATCTCGTCTTATCATGTTTCTGTTTTACCCTTGCTGTCTTTTGCTCTCTGCCTGTCCTACCCTTTCTCTCTGTCTCTCTCTCTCTCTCTCTCTGTCTCTCTCTCTCTCTCTCTCTCTCTCAATCTCTCCCTCTATCTCCCACCGGAGTATTTGTTTGTTTGCATCTTGAATATTCTAAAGGAAAGGGTGTTGTTTTATTCGACAGGTCGGAATTGCTTGCAGGCATTCTGTGTGTGTGCGCGTGTGTGTGCTAGCATTCATGTGGGACACAGTGGTGCATGGCAAAGAGGTAATGAATTCCTTTGCGAACCAGCGACACACAACAGCTTGCAGATCAATTTTTAATAAGAGCTCTGCAGTTCACTCGTAGCACAAAGCGTGTGCGCGTGTGCGTGTGTTTGATAAGAGCGCTGCAGTTGGCTCCCAGAGTTATAAACATATTGTGATCATTGGTTTCTGAGCGAAAAAAACTAATCCCAGTGTCTGAATTTGTACTTGTCCACCTACTGGGAGAGAGGGATCAGCTAGTCACTTGAGCCCTTCGTGCAACATGACAAGTCTATTTTTGAAAACAGAACCAGGCGATTGCCCAAAAGCCGATGCAGTAAAGAGGGAATGATCTGTAAACCAAGAGCACAGAAAAAATTCCAATTAATTAGAACCTTGGGGTCATTTTGTTCCTTTAGCACAATCTAACTTGTTGCTTGTGAGTTGCGATACTTTTGTAGACCTATTCCTCTCCATCTGTCTCAACTGATCTGATCACAAGCAAACACATCTATGTACAGGTGTAAAGGGATTCAAGATGCACTGATAATGTGTATGGGATGTGATTGCTCAGACCGTGATTAGACCGCAGAAGAGTTTGGGCTGATAAGAACTGATGACGGTGTCAGGGTGCTGTAAACCGTGAAGCTGTTGTGCAGTTTGAAGAGAACCTCCCGTTGTGTTGTGCCTTTGTGAAAGGCAGACTGCGGGGAAACTCCTTAGCCAATTCCCCTGATTTTACCAAGAGGTCATGTCTGAAGACGGATTTACTCTGGCTTGCTACAGTTTACAATAATTTCCAATAAATTGTTTATTTGTGGAAACATGGCACATTTATCAACACAGACGACCATAATGATTATTTTGTCATTATTTCAAATGAGTAAAATCTTATTTCATTGTAGAGCGGTGCACAACATATCGATTCACTCGGCCCCTCCCGGCCCTTTGTGTTTTCTCTCTGCACATGTTTGTGCTTCTTCTCTCTTCTTTCTGTCCCTCTTTCCTCATTCTGCAGGTATCTGTGACTCTAGAGCAGCAGGATCCAGATCTGACATTACGAACACTAGTCATCATCAATACTAATTATTATATATATTATTATTGGTGCTGCTTCCAGTGCTGCCATTGTTACAAATAGCATTATTACACCTATGACTGTTGTTATTAACATTAAAACAACCAGTCTGATAGTGCTTTAATATAACAATATAGAGAGTTGCTCCAGGCTGCTCCTTTTCCTCCTTCCCTACTTTCCTTTCCTCATATTCCTTCCTATCTGATGCCATCCCTCTCTGAGTCAGGTCCTGTTTAACGTTTGTTCCTTACAGTTGGGTTTCTCTCTATTATATTGTAAGATTACCTTAATCTGTAAAGTGCCCTGCGATAATACGTTATGGATTGGTTCTATATGGATGAAAGTTAATTTAAATATAATAAAATATATGTCACAGGGGCCACTTTTCTGTAGAACAACTAGCAGCACCTGGCAGTAGTCATCCTCAGCAAGTGAACTATAATAACTTATCAGGGTCCATGTAATGGGCTCCTACTAGAAAAAAGAAGTTAAAATTCAGAGCACATCTCCGAGGTGTAAGTATGAGCCTGTGATCAAGCCAGGTGACTGCAGGGGAGGCCATTCATATTCAAGACTAACACGGCCTCTCTGTTCTTATCCATTATGCATGAGAGTCTTCCCCTGGCCTGCCTCATAGCCTGGCCTCCTGGTCTAGCTTTCTCCACCTCCTTTCACTGTTTCACACCTGAGCTTCCCGTTGAAGCTGTTATTCACTGAACATTAGAGGGATTGGATGTGGGCTAATGCAGTAGTCGAAGGAGAAAAGGAGAGTTGTTCAAGGTTATTAAATGTGGAACCCCCGATTTGAGGTGTTTGACTCATGAATCACCCTGAGCAAATGGAGTAAATGAGGGATGACCCTGATTCGTTTGTATATTTTCTACAATGCCTCCTACTGTTACCCTTTTTTGAAAAACAGCAGCAATTCTTACACACTAGCTTTTTTCACACAGCCATACATCAACTTGTAAACGCCCTTCTGCATTAAAAATAAACATTTGTGATTACAAACATAGAGCACTACTGGCATCCCATTACATTTAGGTACATAACAACGGGGTTATTGTGCTAAACAACAATAAGACTTTGCCTCAAATTCTCCATCATCTACTCCACTACGAAGGCATAAGAGAAGTAATAATGAATAGCTAAGTATATATCACATTAGGCATAATATCAAGGAAAATTTTTCTTTAAAATGTACAGTATGTAGAATCGTTCATGATCTATTACCTGAAATGTAATATGGTCTCCATAATATTGTTTTCATTAATGAATAATCACCTGTTACTATGGACCACTGTGTTTGTATGTAAGAATCAGCCAATAAGAGCCAGAAAGAGTACTGTTTGATTACCCTAATGATCAGCATTGATAATCAGCTTGAGTTCAATTGGAGATCGAACATCTCATATTGAGCCTACAGTATTTCCAAAGGTCACTGGAGAACTCTCGAGAGGTATGGACGACAGGCGCATACGTAGCAAAAGCGGTGCAGTTTAGAACTAAATTGCATTAGTGTGGATGTAACCTCTGAATAAGGCATCAGAGATTACTCTTATCAGCATTTAAGCATTAACAACAAAACCACAGACACTTGATCAAGCAGGCAGAAACATAGTAAAGCTCCTTCATCATGTCCCAGAGGAACATGAGAAATACTGATGATCCTTTTTTGCCAACAGAGTTCAGTATAAACAGAAAAGAACATTGCCTAAAGAAACACAGAGGAGGCATGCAGATGCACAACGATTCACTTAGAGCAGCAACAATAATTGGTCGACATTGATTGTGCTTATCTGGCCCTCCATAAACCCAGCTACAAAGTGTATTGTGTATGTGTTTTGGTGTACATGTGTGTGTATGTGTTATGAGTTTCAGTCTGTTTGTAGGATTAATCTGTTCCATGGTAAGGCAAAAGGTCAGAACAATAGGGTGGCATTTTCAATGTAATTCTCAATTTGCTTCTCTAAATCCCATACTTAATATAGAACAAAATTAAACTTTAAGGAAAATTCCAAATCAAGTCATTCTTTCAGAGTTTAGACCATCATTTTTATCAGTAATAATAACCCCCTACTCACCAAATGAACTGCTGAGAACTGGAAAAATCTGAATACAGCATCCATACATGAGCAGTCAGATGATCGTAGCAATGTAATAAATATTATAAGTATTTAATCAATGAGATATTATTTAAATCAATTAAGTTTGGGAGGAATTTTGGTTGGAATATTCCAGAATTGTGTATTTACATTCACTGAAAAGATTGGCCCTCAGCAGAGCACATCAATTTGTCAAGGCACAACAGTTCACTTATTTTCACTCCAGCTGCACCACATTACACACACTAGATATCAGTCCCCTTAATAAGCCTGATTTCTTTCATCAAGATTGTTTCTAGGGAAACTGGTGAAAATGTCGTAACAGAAATCAGACGTTTAAAGGAGCAAGTGCACAAAGGTTATTGGATGAGTGCTGTAATTATTATAATTGAATAGGCACCTCCCTGATACATACCACATTCTTGTGTTTTGTGGAAATGATTCTAGTAGTTTTCGTGTATTACTGCAAACCAATAGATAAACAAACAAAACAAACACAGATGAAAAATTAGCCTCCTTTGCAAAGGTTATTATTTTACTTTATAGTTATAATATGTGTTAGGGCAGGTTCTGTCATTCCTGTACTGGTTTCAATTTGCCTTCACATGCATCAATGGTTTTTAGTAAACCATCTATTCATGTAATCCAGCTTTAGTGATCAATCTGTTTAATGTTGTATCAGTGCTGCAGTGTGACTCATCAAAACACATGGTTTTAATCCTATAGGTCTACCCAACATGTCAAATGCATTTTCTTTTCTTGAAAAACATTTGTAAAGCTAAATTACTAAAAAGTATTCATATCCACATTTACTAGCTTGCACTCTTCTTCTCCCCTGCCATCGCAGGATTATATGCAGCAAGTCTTTGTGTTATGTTACGTGTTTTTTCTCTCTCTCTCTCTCTCTCTCTCTCGCTCTCTCTCTCTCGCTCTCACAGTTGCTCTATCTCGCTCTCGCTCTCCTCCAGGTGGGTGCTCTGGAAGCACAGCTGAGGCCACTCTGGCATCAGGGCGTGGCCAATATAACCCTGAGCAGAGCGTCAGCAGTCGCCAGTTGGCCAAACAGCAGTTGGGAGAAGTCGCGTGTTGACGTGGTGTGCGGACCTAGTGTTAGTGTTCCGGTGCGGAGTTGTGTGCAGTGTTGATGTTCTGGTGTGGAGCTGTTGATGAAGTTCCCTCTGAAGTCAGGGACCTTGTTTCTTGTTAGGTGTTCCTCTGTGTTTCTTTTTCCACTTCCGTTTAGGGAAGGGCATTTTGTGTTAATATGAATATATGGTTAATAACTTGTTTCATTTAAAATGCATTCTATGGTTTTCTTATTTTTTGCCTGGTTTATTTTCTAATTGTTTGTCCCTCATACCCTAGACATCTTAGGGACGTAACACTTTGCATAAAATGACCACCTTGATCAGTGGAATAGTGTAACACAGTGTGATTGTCTATTGTTTACTTTTTTGTTTAAACAGCTCCATAGCACTACCAGAGATCTTAAATTAACCTTTGAGTTAATGTTAATACAAACTGAACATGTTCTATTCGTGTTAATTCAGATTAGAAGAATTAAACAAACAAAAAACAAGGCGACTTGTGCAGTAATAGACGTAAGCGATTTTGTATTCAAGTTAGTGAGAAAAGCAGTCATCAAATTTGCTACTAAAAGTGAAAACTTATCTTTAACCTGCCTATTGTAGGTCTTTAATACAAGCAGGTAAACTTTGGAGAATGAATAATGGCCGTAGACTGTCTACAGGCATGCGTACACACCGTACAGTTTGATATTATCTGACAGTCAACTGAAAACACAAAACAACAAAATGCAAATCTCGAAGAGTTTGTGGCTTGTGTTTACTTCCAAAAAATGACATGGTACATTTTAAGAAGCAGTGTAATGGGTTGTGGGGGTGAAGTTGGTTTTGGCAGAAGTGGGTTTGCCTCATGACTTAAACATGAAGTAAGTGTGTGTGCATTTCGGTGTGCATGTGTGTGAGTCTATTGCGGCACTTGTCATTATGAGCTGAGAAAGGAACCATGTTAAACCCATAACAACAAACAACTCTCTCTCTCTCTCTCTCTCTAACTGGGTCAGTAGTAGACAAAACTTTTCTTAATTTCCGGGTCCCAGTGTAAACACAGAGACAAAAACAGACAGACCTCCCTGCAAGTTCTGTTCACAAGCTAACAGCCACCTCAGTGGCTACAGAGGGGGGGTGCTCCAGGGCTGCCCCTATCGCTGGCTCAACTCTGTGCCAGTCCGACAGAGCCCCTGCTGAGGCTGAGGCCGACTAAAATACCACTGACTTACAAAACAAATCAAAAGGCTGTGTTGGCGGGCACAGGTGGCCACTGATCCAGGAGTTCCTGTTTGAGTAAATGTTAATAATACATTGAAGCAGCATTTGAAGAAACAAGCAGGAGGTCCAATACTATCTACAATAAATCTTTTCCAGAAAAACTATTGCAGTCCCAAATCAAAATGTGTTTGTCAGTAGGGGCTGATTGCTTTGCCTGTGTTGTGCCAGCATACAAAAATATCCCTTATAGAAATATACAAAATGTACATAAGTAAAGGGCTCTGCTGGGTATGTCTGGGTTCTAAGATCTGTGCGCACAGTTTATAAACCATGCTCTCAGATTCATAGACAGTGCACAAGATTGCAGCGCACTTTGGATGTGTGCACTTGAAGGACATGGGGATGCAAGTGAAGCACAGTGAAGACGATGTTATCAAGTTAAACGATTGAAACATCTGAGACCCAATCAAAAGCACAGTGGCGTTGTAGCTTTTCTAATTTCCTGGCTTGTGCTCGCTGTAAATTGTCAGGGGCTCCACTTATCGACCATTTAGCGAGTCAATTGGATGAGCAGTTGTTGATTAACTTGAATTACAGATTGGTTCATTTACAGTTAAATGTACGATAACAGATCTCTGGTGGTGCTACTTCTTGTGTAGTTCCAGGAGAATATGAGAGCAAGAATATTATTTTAAGATTTATAATTACGATATTACTATCTCGATAAATCACCCTTAAAAAAATCACCTTTCCTATAAGATAAGGCAACATTTCATCAATTACCAGGTAAACCTCCAATCGAAGGAAAAGCTTTCGACAAAGAGGGTCGAAAAAGCTCGAGCAGCAGCTCACAATCTATCGGCCACGCCGTGCAGCGCTATTCTCAAGCGCGCTCCCGCGGGTCCGGTCAGACTGGTCAGACCGGTCAGACCGGACCCGCATTTCTCCGAGCTGGTCAGTCGGTCATATAGTGTTAAGGTTACCACCATTAAGGGTTGGAATAACCGATATACTAGTTTCACAGAGGAATAAGACACGCAGCCGTCATCGGTGTTTACCTGAACTGGAAGTGATTCACTTTATTGCGCATGCTCCAGTCATTTAACCAATAAAACAGTCTTCAGAATAAGGGCACATAACCATTTCGATATTGTCCAAAATAATCGTGATTAGGATTTTTTCCAAAATCGAGCAGCCCTAATTCAAGTCCTGTCGAAATTTATAAAGTCAACTCTTCAGTCTTATAGTTATGGATCAGCACCATCCTTTTAGCTTATCTTGCAATCCTAAACTGGAAAAGGCTACAGAGTTTGAACTAAGAAAAACATAGAACCCTGATTCAATTCAAATCTAGACAGGAAACAAACCATGTGCTATGCAAGACAGCATCATGAATCATAAGCACCTGCTCTAACCTCTGCTGCTCTCCTGTGCCCTCGGCATGTAGAAGCTTGACAACAACAAGGTGAGGGTTATAATTACACCAGCATGTCCTGTCCAAGATATTTAATGAAACATACAGTAAGTGCCTAGAGACAGCAGGTCAAGAGCCCTCAGTGGGAACACTTAATGCAGATGAGGTTATATGGGTTAGTTGCTGCACGCAATCCACATGCATTTGGATATGTGGATATGTGTGATAATGTACATGTGCAGACACCCAAACTCAGCATTCCCAGTAGACATGTGCACACACACTAACCCCGAGGTAATTAGCCAGAGGTTAGCATGTGGATTCAGCTGTAACCAGCTATAAATAAATAACAGCTGCAAGCCCAGTCTTGAACCGCTGATCTAAACTTTGCACGTGTCTTGATTGTATAACAGGAAGGTCTCAGAGCAAGGACATACACTCACACACTCAGACATGCATGCATATCTAACAAGACATATTTCGCAATATGTGTTGCAACAGCTAGAATTAACCACAAATATGCATGAGTACTGTAGACACGCTTCAGATTTATTCGGCATCGGAAGTCAGTGACCGTACGTTGACCCTGAGCACCATGGGAATCTTTGGATCCATGCAGAAAGGGCAACATGGATCTGTTTGTTAAACACACAGACAGACACAAATGCTATGTGCACATTGCCAACTTTGTCTCCGCTCTCTATCACGCGCCTCCCAACCGAGAGCACAAATTGCAAAGTCCTTCATCCTACATGTGCATTTCTATTACCGCCTCATTGAAGATAAGAGCAGAATAGCTTAATAGGGCCTCTGCCTCCACTCCCTTCATCTTGGTACAATTATCATCTAATGTGACAGGTGACATTTTCTACCACGCTGGGCCAGCCTCTTGTTGAGAACTCAAAAGCATGATAATGGAGTGTAACTGAAAAAGACCACTTCTCTGCTGCTGTACACAAAGACACTCAAAAATGTGGGCATCATTTCAGAGCCTTGGAGAATGTCATGTCGTGTTTGTGTGTTAACAAAAAGAAGGGATGATGGAGAGCAGGGTTATGAAGCTAAATGGTTTCACATGGGTTAGAATGAGGAAGTCGGCTAGGAGGAAAAAATATGTTGCTGTAATGGTCCTTCTGTTGGAAATGAGACCAGAGCCCTCACGGAGAACATCTTCTGCTACTTTTCTCTCGGTTTGAAGATTGGTTGTAACAAAGAAATTCTCTCTGTCACTCTCCTGTGTGTTTTTACATCACGTACAGCAACTTCACATCTCTAGAAGAATCAGTGCTATTGGCAAAAACAGCCCATCAAAATCTGGATTTATAAATGTATGGAAGTTCATGAGGGCAGACTTGTTTTCTTTCCAACTGTATTCCGCAAGGCTCCGTTGTCTGAACATCCATTCAATGTGAATTGGCATTTTCAAGTTGTAACTGGACCCTCTTCTGTTTGTCTGCATGTGTGTTATCAGAAATTGTATAATCATGTCGTCCTTCTGCACATTGAGTCATGTTAAATTGCTCAGTGGCTTGTAAAGACACCTGACAAATCCGGAGGAGACATCAAGTTGAAACACACAGGTGTCTTTATCCCACTGCTTACATGCGTCAAAGCTGACCCACACACACACACAAAACTGCATACACTCCTATTAATGAAACAGGAGGTATAAAGAGGGAGGGTACAGCATGAGAGAGTGACGATGTGTAAGAGCAAAGAAGAGAGAAAAGCAAATGCGAGAGCAAAAGAAAGCGAGGTTAAGAAGGTCCGCCTGTACAAGCAAGACACCCTCATTACCACATAATCCCTGAAAGCAGGTGAAAAGAGAAAGATGGGCAAGAAATGAGAGGGACAGGGAGTTTGAGGAGATTAAATTTGCATTGACGAGGTGACAGGCAGCGCTGGCGGCTAGATGTTTAACCCTGCATCGGGGAGCTGGGGGCGGGGGGGGGGTGGGGTAGGGGAAGGGGGGCGGGTAGGCTGAGGAGAAGATTAGAGGTGAGAGGGACAGAAAAGGGGAGAAACAAACAAGAGTGAAGAGAAAGAGGGCAAGAGGTCTCGAAAACAGTGGTCATTAGCAGGCAGAACACACAACCGGAGAAACACACACACACACACACACACAGAGCTTCTCAGTAAGCTAAGTACATACCCTTGATAGTGCATTGTAATTAATAATTCATAGGCTGTCTCTTGCAGGTAAAGGGAAATGAGGACGAGATGAAGAGACTCATAGAGAAAAAGATTGAAGTAGAGAAGAAGACATTTCTTAGAATGTGCTTATTTGTTTGAGCTCACTACGTGCAACTAGTATTAACATAAAGAATGTGCATCTCTATCTGCATGCAGGGCTGTATATGAAGGTATGAATAATCTGCAGGTGAAACTAGAAATCAATTTTAAAGCATCTTTTATATTCATTATAGAAAGGACTTCACTTGCCATGGTGAAGTCAAAATATTATAAGTTGTTATTTAGAGAGAAAAAAGTGTGTGGTTCTTTCTTCTTAATAGACAGTTCCTTGCACAATCAAAGTCCTGATACTTGTGAAATTGTGGTGCTGATGTGCCAAAATATTTAATATTTTGTGATATGTGAAACCTACACTGAAGTATAACTCAACAAGATGCTCCATTTTTTAATTTTAACACATGTTATTCTCTGATCTCCGCACTGTAACATGTAGACTACAATTATGTCTTTATTCTCTGAAATTCCCCATTTCAGTGGCCGTCATATTCTGACATACAAAACCATTAAGATAAATCAAATAAACAAATAAAACATTAATCTGTTTGTAGCTTGTTTCAAGCTTCTTCACAGTAACGATTGAAAATTGTCCAGAAATCAACTGATATTTGCAAATCATTTCATGATGAGGACAACAACAGAACCACAGCATTTTTTCCACCTATCATATTCAGCAACATGTTTAGCCGTGGGGTGTTTTGTGTCAATCAGCCATCCATGTGAGGAACAGGAGTATAAATAAACGTATAATGAGAAACAATTTGGCAATGCGGCCACATCAGGGCCTGGCCATGTTTCCAGCCCTTTGTTTTAAGCATATTGTCTGTAACAGTTCCCAAACGGCCACTTTCCTTCAGCAGCATTCATGAAAGATTGACACGGTAGAAACTGGCTGAGTGGCATGAGGTCTCTGGAGCCGCTTAGATCAATGGATGTCCTCTGAGCTTTCCCCCATTTCGAGAGGCACAGGGACCACAGAGGGAGGGGAAGCCATATTACCGTAGCATTAATAAAACAAAGTGTAATCTGAAACAAGAGCAAAAACAAAAGGCTGCATCCGTGTTTTCCCCCCATGCACAGTCTGTTCGACTGTGCCTGTGACATGCACACAACGGCAGAAAAACACACACGCACATGCATGGTGGGATGCATCCATGCTTGTAATGGCATTGTTCCTTAGAAAGGTTAATTCATCCCAGTTCAGCATGCTGTCATGGAGGAAGTGGGAGAGGAGGAGAAGAAAAATAAGAGATTTTCCGACATGACCTGCGGGTAAAAACCGGAGAATTGACTATGGAGTTTACCTGCAATCTGCCTTTCACATGCGCACAACACAGCGGGAGGTTCTCTGCACAGACCTTTCACAACAGTAACAAATCCTTTGCATTATTCAGGTGAGAGGTGGAGCAGCAGACAGAGGCAGGAAGTGACGTATTAACTTCGCTGCAGAGATCACACGATTTTCTTGACAACACACGAACAGTGGCGTCAGCTGTCTTGACATCTTCATTGGTACGTGTAGCAACGATTTTCACCAGGAGATGAAAGGAATACAGTTATACCCGAGGTGGGAAGGACGTGAAGGCAAGGAGAGATTGAGAAATAAGGGAGTTACAAAGTCAATGAGTCAATAGAGGCATGGCGATGAAATTGCCGAATGGATGGATGGATAAAACTTTATTGATCCCAAATTGGGAAATTATTGCAGAGGGAATACATTATCAGAGAGTGTATTGTCAGTTACAGGCAATCAAATCAGTGTTCAATCAATGATTCTCTAGATATAAAGCAATTGTATCTTGTGTTGCACAGATTCTAGAAACTGAAATATTGATAAGAGATACTTGACAAACCTCATAGAATCTCCAATATTTTTTTTCCTTTCTAAGATCTCAGCATTCCTCCATGCTATCCCGAAAACAGACTTAAAGAGTTTTGTTCCAATGCATCAGCCTTCATTATAATATATTTCTAACTGCTATTTGAGAGGGTGGTAGACATGTGATCGCGAAAAGATTTATTTCGCTTTTTGATCACATTTTCTTTCTTTCTTGTGTATATTTCCGTCTCTATAGTGTAGAAAATGTGCAATTTGAACAAGAGGAATAAAGTCTTGATAAAGTGTTAAGCTGTAATGTTCTGTTAAACACTGCAAGTATCCCCTTTGCCTTTCATTAAACCACATTATTTTCGTTACAAAGAATAGCTTACCTACCAGTTTTAAGAATAAAACTGTGATTTAGTTAGCAGCATTTACTATGGCATGTTTGCCTACACCCAAATTATCTATCTGCACATGCAGAACTCTCTCAGGGGATGGTAGGCAGGTTGTCAAGGGGAATGGAATTTGGGTTATTTTTAATTTCAAGGGGATGGCATATTCCTTCTCCAACCTACAAATGGTCACTGGTTGTAATTAATTTGGTTTTACAAAGATATTGTTCTCACAGTCCAAGATTCCACTCCATGACTGTAGCATAAGATTGCATTAATAAAACAAAGAATAATAGAAACAAATCTGGATCAACCATGAGGAAGAAATTGCAGTGAGTACACCTCTTAGTCTATTTTTCCTCTTCTTCTTCCAATTTGGAGACAACAGTCGAGTCACCAAAATTTGAAAATAACACAGAAAAAGAAAAGTATTGCTCCGCCTCATGAAAATGTTACTTTGTCAGCACAAAGCTGCGTCTTGCACGAGACACTGGAGGAAAAAAAGAGCCTGCAAGACAGAAAGAGAAAGAGACAGACCTCTTGTGTGGTCCAGTGGATCGTCTGAGCGCAGATAGCTAATTATTCTGAGAAGTTGTTTTTGGTGTTTTTTGGAGTCCTCTGCTGTGACTGGAGCATATGACATTCCTTAATCAAGCAAATGATTCCCTCCGCCCTTCTTGTTAAACCATAACTAATGGAGTCTTCCTTCACATAAACATACTAGCAAATACATGCATATTTATATTCAGCCAATCAATCCAAACACAAAACCAGTGGCTCGGTGCCATTTACTTAACTAACCTAGCTGGTATTTACACCCATCACACAGGGGACTGGTGGAAGATGAGGCAGATGGTGCATCTAATTGTCTGAGATGGATTCCTTTTCTAAGCCGTCTGTGATTTAATTCTTATTTAAGAACCACGTGTAACAGTTGGAGGTGAGACTTCTACGAGAATAAGCATATGACAGAGATGAAAAGCTACTCCATAGAAACTCTAAAAAACAAGCTTGAGTCACTGTGGTTATACTGGCTTTTACAGAAGTCCATTTACAGCTGATTCCCATTATAAAGAAGTAAACAAAGACATACTTGGTTGCTACATACTACCACTACCCCCCCCCTTCAACCTTTCTCTCCAATCTCTGCTTTTTTCTAACTCTGTTACTCTCTGAGGATGAGAAGAGTGTCTAGCTAATTCTACTAGACTCGGAATGAAAACCCATCTAAGTCAGGCATAGCTACCTAATAGGAGTTATAAACAAGGGGGGGGGGATTTGTATAGTATTGGCTTTTGCCTTACTAATGGGGAAAAGAAACATAAAAAGATGCGGACCTACGCCAGAGAAATGCTTTGGCCAGGGTGGTGAAGGCATCAGGCAGAGATCTGAAGGAGGGAGTGAGGTCGACCATTTGGAACGAGGGGAAAATTAATTTAGCCAGGAGTGGGTTGTCAAAGGTGGTGATAATAGCAGGAGGTGAGATGATGATAGCCTTGATGTGGGAATGCTTACTGTGGGCTGCTCTGGCATGCTCCTGTGCACACATTATACACACACACACGGGTGCACACACTCATGCAAACGGGTGCACAACTTATCTTTGGATTGGTGTACATGAATATGATAGAGTACTTTCGAAGTCACTCACACAAGCACATGAACATGCACACTTGAATGTCTTTGCTGTATCAGTTCTCACAGATAAGTGAGCCCTTGCTGGGATGTCTTTTTGAAAATGGGATTTTTCACAATTTCACCAATTTCACAGATGTTGCATCTACTGGCAGGGAAGAGCAACTTTAAGGACAGGCCTAACAGATAGCAAGCTAACTCTTCCTACTCCGTTGTAGCTCTTAAAGCCTTTCTGGGAGACACCTGTGTGAGACATATTGCATCTATCTACCAATTCTAGAGATCTCTGTCTGTTGCTTGCATGTCTCAAGAACTTTTCATTTATCGGGTTCACACTTATTGTATTGTTAAGGGCCCAAAGAAGTGCAGTGTTGAATTTGGTGCAATTTGGCAAGTGTGATATGTTCAATATTAATACAGGTGAGCAGCGCTTGGTTAAGGCCGGAGGCTGGGACTCATCACAGTGGGTGCATTATCGATCAGTCAGTGACGTTCAGCGTGCGGAGTCAAGCTTCACCAAACCTTGAATTAACAGGTGAACGGCTCTTTGTGCATGAGCCAGGACGCAGCTTCAGGGTTCTGAGCAGCTGGTCTTTACTTGGCATGGCTCAAACACTGTGTGTCCCTTTCAAAAGACCATTACAAACAGCCGGGTTTAGAACACAGCATGAACTCTGCCCTTCAGAAAACATATGGCAAGAGGAAATCATTTAAGACTGAATGCATGGATCACTTATATCCTAAAATATTAGTTAGTTTTCTGCCTTTCATTCTCTTCTTGTGTGTGTTCCAAGCACTCACACACACCTAAAAACAAACACCCCAGAACATCTAAACAAAACATGTCTCGCTTCTTCCGTCTTATTTCCTGCCAGGATTCGGTCAGTGAAAGATGGCAAGTGAAGAGATGGTATCTAGTTTTCCAGGTCATTAGTACCCGGCATGGTGTGGTGTAATGTTGCGTCTCTAATGCCCACAGCCAGTCATGTTCACTAATGATGTTGAATCACCACCACGGGGTGCCTGCTCCTCATTCTGATGATGGTGGTGTCAGTGGTGATGATGTTTGTCATGGGCACATTTAAGGAGCAACACTAAGTTGATAATTATTGCACTGGAACACCAACGCCATAGAGGAGCTACAGCGGCTCTGGAGACCGCACTGTGAACCAGCACTCTGGAACCACCAAATTTCTCTCACATTCTACCGTCTATCATCTTCATGAGTGTCCCTCTCTCAGTTATTCAACCTCTCGGTTATTTTTTGTTCTCCAATCTCCTATTGCTTATTGAGGATTAACAAGTCAACTACCCTGTCTCCTCTCCATGAATTATCTTGCCACATCTTCTCTGTCTGTATCTTCAAAGCTCTTTTTTTACAGTTTGTCCACTCTCCACAGGACTAAGGTCTTATACAGTTCAGGTGCCCTTGAGTCCTTGAATCCTATCATTCATTTCTCTCTGTATCTTTTACCCCCCAATCCATCCGGAGTTTTTTTCTGCTTGTCTCCTGGTTTCAGGGCCTTTATGGTCCCAGGTTCCAATCTCGTATCATTCCATATTTATTCCTCTCTTACAAGGAACCACTTCTAAGGCTGGATAGACAAAAGGGGGTCTCGGATGGCTTTGAAGTGACAATGTTCCAGATGGTGAAAGCGCTATTCTTTAAGAATATTCCAAAATACAGCTGTTCAAAGTGGGACTTTCATTCTAGCTGAGTAGAGGGCACCTTTTAACTTAGAGCCAGTGAAGCTCTCATCATTTTTTGTGTCTCAAATCCCCCATTTCCACTTTTAGCAGAAAAGTTGGAAATGATGCTTTGAAGGATTCTATAACAGTGACAGTGGAGAGCATTTCAAGGGTTAACTTTTACAAAATGCATCAGCTTCCGCTCTTAATAGGAACAGTGCACATTACAGCATACAGGAGATTGACTATATGTGATTGAAATATTTAAGAGCTAAAAGTAAATGGACACAGAGAGGGATACAAAACCTGCAGTTTACACTTTGAATCCTTTTAAAAGCCATTTCCCCATAACCTGCTCTGTGTTTTTGATGGGGAAACATACTTTATTGTTTGGGGTTATTGTTTTCAATAAAAGGGGTCCTGCTTACTTTCAGAATCTCTGAGTCTTTATTAGTTTTTAAAAGTGGCTATTACCCTTTAAAGGTCAAACAGCCAATCAGGCCACTTCCCTCGACTGGCAGATGTTAATTACCTTACTGTGGCATGCATTAATGACCTGGGTATGTAAGATGTTTAATGCTGCATTTACATTCAACCTTTGTTTCTACAATGGCTGTACGCCTTATACATTTCTATGGTATAAGTCATGTCTGCACAGGTTCAGGTATTTACCTATAGGTATTACATGAGGTTATTTCCCTAAGCCCATGTTGTATATTTCTGCTATGCATTTCTGCAATACAAGTGACAAATAAAACCATTTTGGCAATCACTTGGTAATATGTCAAAATGAGTATGTTCATGCTGCATGAGCAACACGTACAGTCATTAAACAGCTAAGAAATCCATTTATAATTCATGGCGTAATACTGGTGTGAAAGACTTGTTTACACAGAAAACCAGACATAACAGTGCAATTGTTGTCGACCTGCTATTCCCGGGATTGCTTTCATGAGATCCAAAGCTTTACTCCACTCCTCTTTCCTCTCGTCTTGCAGAGCGCCAGCATTCATTCACGCTGCAATCAGAGTAGGGGATGGGTGCACCGATACCGAAGTGCCCAGATGGCTAAACACACAAGCATTAGACCCAAGGGAAGCATCCACGCAAGGAAGGGCATCACATCAGGGCGCACACCCACCTACATTCATGGCAAGACGCAAGCTTGTCGGATGCAAGGAACGACAGCTCTCTAATCAGCAGGTACTGATCGGACCCCCATAGAGAGAAGAGGAGAGAGGGAGAAGAAGAGGAGAGAGACAGGGAGAGGGAGAAGGAGAAGGAGAAGAAGGAGAAGTGAGGAGAGGGAGAGGAGGACAAGAAAAGAGAAGGACAAGAGTAGAGGAGAGGAAATGAGCTGTCACAAGGCCCTTCAAAGAAGCATAGGGGGTCTGAATCGGAATTGGATCGCAGTTTTAATGAGAGCCTGTCAGCACCAGGTGCCTGCTGAATGCTGCCCCATCCCCACCTCAAGAGTGTGCACACACACACCCCCAACCATACACACATCCTCACTTTGCACTCACTCACACAACCTGGCCCGTGCCATCCACGCACAGTGGGGTCTCTCCCTCTCCATTTCCCTCCTCATGAGGAAGAGGCAGATTTACAGCTGTTTTTCACTCACATGTGATGAAGATCCGTCTACGCTGAAATCACCCAGTGATTGGAGCGAGGGCCCACGCTGAGTGCACTCACAGACCAATATAGATATGCATAGGCATCATCCACAATTATCTACAATTGACTACAGGAAACATGAAATGTGGTAATCATAAAATCAGAGGCGAGATGCTGCAGCTGCCTTGCCGCATATACTCGCACACTCACAGAAACAAACACAGAATTTAAATGTTAACTCAAGTTTGATTAGTGTGTGCTGAAGCCGGAGCTTGTATCTGACCCCATGGTCAACTCTGACACTTTGTGACTTTCAATACTTAATAAACGTTCATTTAAGAAGAGTCAGACTTTGTCCAAAGGGCCGGGGTAACGTGTTTGGTGACAAGAGCCTTGTTAAAAGGAAACTGATATAAATATTTGATTGGGTTGTAGGTGAAGTATATAAAAATTATTATTGACTAATCCATCACCTAAATGATTCATATTGAAAAAAAATTAAATGTGCAATGAAACAAGTGGTAATTTGTTTCACAGTGGTTGGTTATGGAACATAAAACTTTCCATCTCTATGTAAATTTATATTTTCTCAAAAAACTACTTTTTGTCAATATAATACACAAAGAAGGAATAAGTTTGATACAACTGGATCAATGTTCACCTGAAACTTCATCAAAAAGAGATAAAATACACTGATTAAATATATGCTCACAGTACTGATCACATGGAGGATTAATTTAAATGCATTAGTATCACAAAGAGCCACAAATGGGCCAATTTTCCCTGATTGAAAATACAGTACTTCCAGTAACATTAACTGGCCACATTGATCCAATGCATCAAAATAGATCTCCTAACTCCCAACCGGTCGAGGCCACACTGAGTGATTCTAGAGGTTTCTTCCAGTCAATGAGGGAGCTTTATTCTCTCCACAGTCGCCAAAGTGTTTGCTCATTGTGGGAGCTGTTGGGTTTCGCTATAATTTGTTAAGGAACTGGAGATGATGTATATTATGATTTGGCTAATACAAATAAAATGTGATAGAATATTTGATATACTGGTTTTATTGGTTATAATCATTAAAATGAAAAATATGTGTTTTGGTTATGAACAACACATTTATACTGTTCTATGTTCGTAGGACCAGATTTCCCTTCAACTCTGTGTGTGTATCTGTGTGTGTCTGTGTGTGTGTGTGTCTCTACTGCAGGTGAAGTATTGCTCACTCAGCACTGTCCTGCCCCTTGGGCACCACCACACGCCTGCCTGCCTGCCTCCTGTCCAGCCACAATCAATTGCACAGTTCCGCACAGTCCCCCCCCCCCCATTACACACACACACACACACACACACCTAAACTTTGTCACACACACCCTGACCATTAAGATTTACTCTCGTCATCCAGCCCATTGATCTGAGGCAGGAGCAGAGAGAGAAAGAAGAGAAAGGAAGAGGAGAGAGAGAAAGAAGAGAAAGGAAGAGGAGAGAGAGAGTCTGAGAGAAATATTGAAAGAAAGAGACAAACAGTGAGGTGTTGGCATGACGGTTAACCTTGAAGGAACAGTGTCAGTTAGATTAAGAGGGTGAAGTCACCTCAGGCTTGGTCGGATATATATCTGTTTGTGTCCCCTGCTTAAGACCTAATTATGTGAAAATGACATATGCAGTAATACGTAATTTGTTGAAACTACCAATCATCAAATTCACCGCAAACATTATTGAATTATAAAACACAATGTACAGGTTTACCCCTTTGAACGCTTGTGATATAAAGTAATGGAATTCTTATATCTCAAACGACATGAAGCCTTTAGCTGGGACACAGCCTTTAAGACCTTCATATTTGAACATCATGTCCACATTGTTATACATGCGGAAAACCAGACTGTGCACAGAACGCTTTGTGTATGACTTGTGTGGTGTGTGTGTGAGCATGTGATTTTGTATAGAAGCGCTGGGAGAGCTGATTCTTTTAACTAACTCAATTATTTTCAGACTGTCCAGCAGTATTGAATCAATATGGGGTACTTTTGATTCACCTTTCCAAAAATGTCAATTTAGTCTCCAAGAAAACAAGAAATGAAGAGCAGCAGCATCACAAAACAAGAGAAACCCTGTAGACAAGATCTTATTTGAAAAGGGCACAGGTCCAGCCGCTATTAATCTAATCCAAGTGAAGCTGGTTCAACTTTCTCACGTTCCAAGTTTCATACTGTCCATGTGCAGTATTTTAAATAATGGTGAATGTGAATTCTGCAGCTAACCTGTTTAAATTCTCACTGGTTGTAAAGGCATTTCAACAAGCACTTCGTCCATAAAGACATATTTTACCGGGATTTGAGGAGAGCCCAATCGACATTTGTTGGACTTATGAATTCAGGACAACAGAGAATCAAAACCTGGTGCAGCTGAAATTTTGGTTTGCATTTAAAATAAAACTGAGGTGGGGCGCCTGCTCCATCAGTGGAGCTAGCAGGCGCGGTGCTGGAGCCCTCTTGCAGGGGCTGCAGCTTTGTTTCCTTCCGGCCATTTTGCTACATGTCTTCTCCACTATTTCTGCCTATTTCACATTTGTGCTGTCCTATCAAAAATCCCAGAAAAGAGCTTAGAGATAAATAAAACTGGAGTTGCAAAAGTTGGAGGCAAATGTTTGTTATCATCCACTGTTCCACCATCACATCACAAACTTCCTCTGTCATTGTTTCAATGTCAAACTGTAGCCTGTTTATAGTCGCGTAACTTTCCTGTAATACTTTCAAGGAGGAGGGAAAAAGTATTTCTCTCACTTTTTTTGCATGAAGTACATATTTGCATTTTAGGACATTGTGCTCGTTTCACAAAATCTCAGGAGGCTCAGCCGTAAAGTGGAGTGACAGATTGTCCTTTTCTGTCTCGCAGATCACTTTGGCAAAGGTAGCCTCATGACAAGAAACACTCTCAGCAATAATAATTACAATGAAAGAAGTATTGATAGTTATTTATGGGACAGGACTCACATTAAACAGTCTCATAGATTAGGCGTAAATGCATCAAGTCTAAATGGCGTAATTCAGCGTTCCTGGAATATTGCTTTTTCACAGACTTACTTCAACCCATAAAGGCTAATAATTCATGGGGAGTGAAAGAGGGAGAAAGTTTGGCTATAGCTGCGTGTTAAGTAGTTGAGCTTTTTTTTTATAAATGTCACATGCATCTTCCTTTAATGAACCATAGGGGTTAAATCCAGAGCACCCAGCACACACACACTCACAAGCAAACAAACACCAATGCATTCATAAAGAAATTCTTTCAGAAAAACACAGACTGATGCACTCAATATACTCAGATACCACAAGAGAAGTAATGTGCAGGAAAGGAAAAGCGCTAGAACTGTTTATGTAAGTCTGTGCTCGAGCTTTGAGGAGAACAAAAGAGTCAACAAGTGCTTTATTGTTGCTTTTGTTTGTTCCCACGAAGGTTTAACAAGAGAGACTAATACTCTTATTGTTCTCCCCTAACGCCACACAGCACGATGAACTTCACAGTATTTAACTCGTGAGTCAAACTACAGCGTGCACATCTACACGTCTACGCCCGCAGATTAAACTACCTCCATGTTATTATGCATTATAAAAGAAAAGCAACAGACTTTGGGAGTAAAGATTTAACTAATTTATCAATATACTAAGTGAGCCCCGGTTTCGCAATAAAGCCCGGGGAAAGCGTTTTAATTTGACACTGCTGACGCATATCAAGAAAATTACTAGTTCCTCGCAAACACGCATCATGGGCAACAATGAGGCACCAAGTTAATTAAGTAGATTAAAACTCTCCAGGCCTTGGCCCCGCCTTACGAATATTGACGGATCTGCAATAACAATTTCAGAAAAACAAGAGCAAACACGGAAAGAAGAGGGAGGAGAGCGACAGGAGATATGATGAAATGGGGTAATAAAGAAGAAATCCAAGGACGCAGGATGCCTGCGAACCTGAGAGTGGAGTCAAAGGAGACAAATGGGACACAAATGGATGCAGATGAGATGCAAAGAAGAATGACATCAGAGAAAGCAATGAGGCCGAGATGGAGAGACAAAGGCATCAAAGGCTGAGTAATGCAAAATTTATTCCTGTCCGCATCCCTTCCATCTAACTCCTCTCCATTTCCTCAGAGTGCAAACAGCCCTCCATCAACGGGAATTATCTTTCTCTGTTGGGCTGACACACACACAGCCTGTTTTACAGGGTCATTCACACATCCCTCTTTCTCACTCTCATAATCCCAGAGTATCTGTCTGTGTTCAGATGTGGGCTCGTTGACACTGATATGAATTCTTTACTTAACGGTACTCCTCTCCTCCCTTCAGCGGAAACATGATTACTAGACATCCACTTCCGAGCCCTCCCGACCAGATATGAGGATAGAAAGCAGCGACGAGAAAAGAAGACATCATCTCCCTATTCCTCACACAGAAAAATGTCTTTGGATGGTTGTTATTCTTCAACTCAACCTGAAGCCTAATCATCACGTTCAAACATCACGTCTGACACAGAGCATTGTAAAGCTTTGTGCGTGAACAAGCTTTGCACTCGTTTGAGCTCAAGTGTTAATTTTCTTATTAGCGATAGAATGACGTGTCAATTGTGTCTTTTTGTCCGATGCATTCATCAAACCAGCTTACACTTGACAAACCCAACTATTACCATTAGAAAAGTGCTTGGTTTGAAATCATTGCCTCTTTCTGCCTCCGCTCTTTATTGTGAGCAGCACCGTACCTATCACTCTGTCTGTCAAACAGGGTTTCAACAAAAAATATTTCAAGAGAATACACTGTCATCTTCTCCTTCGAAAGACAAGATCTGCACTCAACAGAGAGGAGAGAAAAGGTGAGAGATCGAAAAAAGGGGGAAAATAGCAGGAAAGCTATGAGCTTTGAGGAATTGCATATACTATGAGAAAAGACATTTTATCATCAAGATCTATGAATTAAACACTGAAATGAAAATGTTGAAAAAACGCACAATGTCAACAGAAGGGGAAAAAGTGCACCCCCTGATATAGATCCACAGTTTAATGGGCGCGTCTCTAATCGTACCACATCCTTCGACCAAGTTTCCTACTAATCAAGCAAGTAGATTTCACAAAATCCTGTTTCCTGACATACAGGCAAACACACGCAGACAAAAACATGACTATCTAAAAGCTCACTTCCTAATCTGTCACTTTAGGTAAAAAAAACATGGGGCCCGATCTTACACCCGACACAAAACAATGCGAAGCAGGAAGCGGCAAGTGCAATGTGTCTTCCAGATATACAGTTATCATATTTCCGTCCAGTGCCCATTTGATTTAAAAAGTTAATGTACTTGCACAAATTAGGTTTGGTCAGGTTCGTTGGATATTCATTGACAATTTTAGGTCATGGAAAGTATTCTGCTTTCCACTACCTCAATGCCTTTTTTTGCAAATCCACCATTATAATAGCACTACTGGCTCTTAGAGTGGATGTGAGAGGGCACGCTGATTGGTAGATTGCATGTTGTGTCCAAAACAGCCATGATCAATTACGAGACAACCTCTCTGAACCATGCACCTGGCACAGTGACCCAATTTCCCACCGCTGAGATCATACAAATGTGGATTTGGACACACACCATAAGATCAAGTCTCATGAGACATGTGATGAGTATTGTGTATTTTGCACAACTAGTAACTTAAATGAAAAAACAATTCTCACAGTCCTTTTCAAAGTTCACACCAGCATATTAAATTGATAGAGCTTTCATGAATGACTGTACATACAGTGTGTGTCTGATAGAGGTTTAAGATAGAGAGACAGGTTGATGTAGGAGAGAGAGTGAGAGCACCATGCGCCATCAGTAAATCAGGCCTGACGGAATGACCTTTGATAACCCCAGACAGAAAAGGTTACATGAACGGCAGAGAAAATTGGTGTATCTGTCACTTACTATCCAGCTATAAGTGATGGGTGGTGTGTGTGTGTGTGTGTCTGTGTGTGTGACTGATCGAACAAAGAAAACTAGGTGTATCTTTCATTCACCCACAAAACATTAACAATATACTGTAAAAATAACTTCATATACTTCCTCCTTCTCTGTTAACTGAAGGAAACAGAGAATATTTTCTGTGGTGCTTCACATTAACACAGGTAGATCTGTTATATGGACTGTAACACACTGATCACCACATTTAAAAACAAACGATTCTCTTTTCAAAGGAGAATAACATAAACACACTGTATATAACATGGTGGTTGAAATGCCTACATACATCAATTCCAAATAAGTATTTTACTATGTCGGTATGCATCTAAATAATACAACACCATCGCAGTGCAACCTTTACCCAATTTATCAATAACTTTGCTGCATTTGCTGCTTTAACCATCCAAGGTCCTGTAGGTCTGTTGCAATATTGTCTAGGATGGATCACGTTGCAAAGTAGCACCTGCTCAATTGATAAGATATGCAATGAAAATACATTCCCCTGTTGCAGAGCCTGTTTGATCACTCTCTGAGAGCTGCAGCATGACTGCAGTGACCACAGCCAAGAATAAAGAGAACAGCAGATCCCCAGCTTCAAAGCTGCAGCTTAAATATTAAGTTTTCAGGTGGTTCAAACCCCGGTTACACATAATTATATTCGCAGTCATCAGCACCTCTAAGGCACTTTAATAATAAATGCTTTGGTGAAGCGCATGATGGCTGTGCTCAACAGCTTCCTTATTATAGCTCGCAACACTAATTTATATCGCAAGCTAACACCAGTTGTCCAAGCCCCTGATACCTGCTGAAGTCCCCTATGCCCCTCGGGCCAAATGTGCTAAATTAAGCTTACGGTATTTTACAAACCTCAGCGACCTGTGCTATCTAATAAACTACTAATGGAAGGAAACACAGGCATCTCATTAGAGGGTTGCCAAAAGACACACAAACTCACACACACTCACACAGACAAGAGTTGAAGCAACTTTCTTCTGGCTCTGAGCTGGACATTAATGATGTTCCAACTGGTTTTAACAACTATTTATTTATGGAGGGAGTAATTTTGCAGCGTAGTGAACCTGATAAAGGTGTTTAGGGAGTTATTATGTATTAATCAACCTGCAGTGTCTGTCTTTTTCTGGAGGAGAGGAAAGGAGAGGAGAGGCTGTACACACACATGCACGCACACGCACACATTTCTTTCGTAAACAGAGGGGAGACGACTATTTAAATAGCAACTTGGTGACAATGGGCTGTGATTGACAGCAGAAGGAGGGGTTTGATGGGAGGATTCTGTCAGCGACTGATAACAGCTGTCGGCTTCACTCACCAGAGAGACAGAGACAGAAAGCCAAAGAGAGAGAGGGAGAGAGAGAGAACGGGAGAGAAAGAGACGGGCACACACCTAAAAAGATGCACAGTAATGCACCCCTGCATATATTTCCAATTTAAGTTCTTGCTTGCATCATTCCTAAGTTACATAATGCATATGGAAATAGGTAGATTACAGAGTCCATCATGTAAATTTCTGTCCTCACAAACAATCCATCGCAGCCTCACACTGCTCTGTAGCAGATGACAAACAGAGATGCAAAGTCTCACACACACACAGACTTATTTAACATTCATCGGAGTGAGGATGGGGTAATGAACGGGAGTCAACAATGAATTATGGATCATATTCTAATGGTTGACTTACCCTTCTCATTACTGGCATGCTAATGTGATTGGGAAACAAATGATTATCAGCTTTATTAGAATGGGAAAAAAGCTGAGAGTGAGGGCATAGGGCTCATGATCCTCAGGACTCAATGACTGTTTCCACTGAAGAGAGGAGACTTGACACAGCCGGCAAGAGGGAATCACTCTACACGATCCGATGGCTCGACATTTTTACTTTATCTATTCTTCGTATTAATAACATTATTCTGGCATATCTTTGAATATAACAAGACACACATTCAACCTGTACGCAGTTATGATTTATCTTCCAGCAAATGTGTTCAAAGTTAGGAGTATCAAATGATTAATTCCTCCCTGCAACAAAATACGTTTACTAACACTGGTTTCTGCACCAATCTGCACAAAACCTACAGCTCCAAACTGTTGTAATACAATGGAGTGCATACATACGCTCCCTCTTGCATTTATCACAGCACTGGTCAAGGTGGAGACATCTCCAACAATCCATCTTTCAGCTTATTGGCACCAAAAGACTTGCTTTTATGCTTTGCGCAGAGATTTATGAGCAACTGCAGCCGAGTGTGGCTGCGTGTGTGTACGTGCATGAGTGCATACATTAGCAGCATGCGCACACCTCGCAGTCTGGGAGGGATCGGGTTGATGTGCTTATTGACACCTCGCTTCCCTGTGTCCCGTCTCCCCTCCCTCCATCCATCTACCCCTCAATCCATCACCTTCCTTTAAAAGCCTGTTAGGAAACCCAATACCTTTCATTAGCACAAAAAGATTAGCCTTTTAGCATAAATGAAGTCTGTGCGTGTGTGTGTGTGTGTGTGTGCATGCGTGGGAGAGAGAGAGAGAAAGAGAAGGTGCAGGAGGGATAAATAAAGATAATCAAAGATGGCTGTGCCAGATAACCACTTAGCTTAACCCACAATAAGCTCAGCGCGTACACACACAATCACACAGTTACACACATAGTTACAGGATATTACACAGCTCAGAGCGCTGATATTGACGGGTTTGAAACAGTTTTAAGAGTTTCATCCCATAATAAGACACCCACCATTAGAGAAATCTGACAGATGACTTGATGTGACAGGAAAGTAAAGCCGATTATGGATTATTAAAGTCATTGAGTCATCTTAATCTCTTGCTTGCAAAATAGCTTTGAAGATATAATGAAATATTGAATAGTTAACTGACAGATTTCAGATGGCATGGAAAAAGGATACAATAAGATTGTTGAGAAGGATTTTGCACTAAATATCCTCAAAGCAATAATTTTGAGGAATTACATATACTAAGAGAGAAGACATCTGATCATCAAGATACCTTCACCGTCAGAAGCTCCTGTTGACCTCCAGCCTCACTTAAGAAGCAGCTATACCATATTCTGTTGATAAAGGCAAGCAGAGATTACAGAAAACTCTTATATGTTTCAATGAGATATATTTGTGGAAGCACCCATTGGCAAAAAAGGATTTGCCATAAAATATTAAACATGATGACTTCATTAATATCTGTCCTTTTACTTTAAAACTACGGGCAGTGTGTACATGCTAAACAGAGTTATTTATATATTCATGTGTATGTATATAATCAAATTTAGGTTGAAAACTGGCCTTTAAATGTGCTGAAGCTTGAAGATCAAAATATGTGACCTTCCAAATGCTGGACTGTATGCGACTTGGCTTATAAGACAATATATAATGTAGGTGACTAACTGCTTTTCCTGCACCATAAATATTATCAATTATGGAATGATCATTTGCATTTCTGTTATAAGGCGCTTTTAATAAGTTTGTATTCATTCATAACAAAGTATGATGTACATACACACACACACACACACACACACACACAAAAGTATACACACAAAAACTCATAGGCATCAGAACATGAATCCTGTCCTGTTTATCACACGGACACACACTCATTAGGCCCATCTTCGGTAAGCTTGATGGACATTCCATCAGTGAAAACAATAACAATGCATTTCCCTTGGGCAGTCCTGTTAATCTGTCAGCCAAACACACCTCACAGCACATACACACCAACAGAAAACACAGTTATTTAACCCACTATTTCCCTGGAGAGAGGGTCTTTAACAGTAACAAGCAGCGTCCAATCACTTACATACTTTTCCCTAGTGCCACACAAAACAATCTGGAGACGAGATTACACACACACACACAAACGAAAAAGTACACAATCAGTCAAAAACACACACACATGCCTTCACCTAATACCCATCAGCTTTTGGGACAGAGGAAAATCTATATTTCATCTGAGAAGCTGAGGTGTTTGTGCGCACGCTGAGTCTGTTTGTCATTAGGCCTAACCCCTGTGGCTTACCTAATCAGTTTGCTGTGTATGTGTGTGTGTGTGTTTAATTCTGTCTGTGAAGGTTTGAGAAAGGAGAGAATATGACTCTTTGTGTTTGTGTGTGTGTGTGGTTGACAGTGGAGAGTGTAGATGAGTGGGAGTTGGGGGACACAGAATCGTGCAAGCACGCACTTGAGGCACAATTAAAGTTATCGATCACAGCATGCTCTCACACAGAGATCAAGGCTTAACCCTGATCAATGGCTAATCTGTTTGTCTGTGTGTGTGCACTGGTTTTATGCATCATTTCAATTTTTCCATCCTTATTCATAATTTCACACTTAATATATTTTGCAACCAGGTTCTAACTTCATCATCAACTTTGATGCTGTGCTAGCAAGGAGATCTATGAGACTGCTTCAGCACCAGTGTTTGAGGCAATTCCTAGAATTAGCTTAACTCATCTTCTGTCTACCCAAAAATATTAAGAATATTTAGTCTGCACCAAACTAGTGGCCCAACTGATCAAGAGTATGTGTGATTTGCAACTTAAAACCGGAAGGGATTCTGGCTTTATTATAACAAGCCTTCTTCCTATAATGAGAATTCATTTTCTAGTTCGCAAATATCTCAAGAAAGATTAATGAGATTAAAAGAAATTCTAAATAAACAAGCTAATGCATTTAATATACTGCATATTTATCAGTCAAACATAATGAAATGATTAAAAACTCAATATATAGTTCTATAGTACATAAACTTGGTTACATTAAAAATGTGTCTAGATGTGGAGGATCTCGCAGGCAATGCTGAGCTTTCTTATCAGGTCAGCATATGACTCCATTCCAAGTCCTGGAAATATACATCTCTGTTATCGCTCAGAAAAGAACTGATACCTCTGTGATGCCCCGAACCACAGCTTGCAGCAAAATCTGTCATGCTGCAAGGCAACGTTGATATTGTTGCAGACAGACATTGTTCTGTGGTCCTGTGATCACAGTGTGGAAGAATTCCTTGAGAGGAACAACAACAGTGAGCTGCCTGTGGCAGGAACTGAAGCAGGTTGGAAGGCATCTACCTGACCAGTAGAAGTTGGCTCCATCGGTTTGGATGGAAATTCCACTCAATGATTCCTAAAGGCACTCCAAATAACTGGGTCCAGACAGAAGAAGGCACTCAAAGAAGAGGCTGAGGAAGCTGTGCAAAGAGTTTCTGGCTGTGGCACAGATGGAAGAAAGCAAAGTGGGACAGAAAATAATGTTGGGGTCAGCTGCAGGGACCAGCAGGGAGATGTCCCTACTGACAATTCTGCAGCTGACCTGAAGGCCCCAGAGGAGGGGTGAGAGGCAGCAGTGCAGAGGGGGGAGAGACTACCTGCACTTCCAACTGTTAATCTGAATGGATGGAAAATATGACATGATACATTCATCCTATATATTATGATTAAAGCAAATATTGTAAGCATCTGGAAGCCCAGCTTGATACCCTGCTATCATGACCAGCCAACCTTGACTGAAGCCTCAACTCTGTACTCAGCAAACAACTACTCAGTCTCCCACAGCATTTCAGTGCAAATCTGTCCACTCTCCTTAAAATAACATGGGAAGAACAAGTGCCTTTTTGCTAATAAGGACATCAGACAGCACCAGAGTTAACCTATATGCAACATTAAAGAAATTGCTGGTCACTGCAATAATTGTGAATGAATGCCCCCAAAATGACGGACAATCAATCTCTGTGCCCTCCGATTTTATTCATCAGAGAGAAACCTCAGTCTATCATTTCCCCTCTGTCTACCTTCATTAGCACATCTTCACCGTGTAATGGCCAAGCACTGGCAGCCAATCAGAATAGTGTAGTCATTTAAAAGGGGGATGGTGGTACAGTTGGCGTGTCAGTATAATTCCCTGCTATGTTCTCGGACATATTTTAATGGAACCATGGAAAAGCATGGTTGCTTTCACCTCATTTGGTTAAACCGCTGAGCATGAAAAACATATGGGGTACAGTGTGGTATTACTCTTTAGATAATCACATGATGGTGGAGGTTAAAAAGAAAAGCCCCTGAGGTGACACAACTCTTCTTCAGAGTTTTACTTTTGTCACTTCTCATGAAAGTGAGATTTGTTCATTTTGAACCTCTTCTTTTACAATAACCTCTTCAACGCTGAACTCCCTTACAATGTTATCCACTGCGTGAGATGGTGGGGTTTGTATAATTTGTATTTGTTCAGAGGCTACCCAGGTGGATTTCACACCTCTTTTATTGTTTTATCGTCTTAATATCTCTGAGGTGAGCAGATGATAAATCAATAGAAACAATACTTTTTCTCCATGTCAAAGACCAAGGGAACACTCAGTTTGAGTCTGAGCCTAAATCTGTGCAAACATTCTTCTATTGTTTTGTGTGAACTAGTATCTATGTGAATACCTATAGTAAGATGTTTACTATAGGCTTGCAGTGGAGTTTTGCAAGATCCAACTCAGCTATTGACAAGACGCGTATATAATAACCCATCTCTCCAGAGCATATATGGAATTTATAAGCAACAAGAGAATGGAAGAGGCATGGGTAAAAAAATTGAATTAGATGATCCAGGGGAGCCTGATGGAGAAACAGCCCCATCTACAGGACCACAGCATGAGTGTAAACAAATTCACAACCTCTCCTTAAACTGGGTGGGTTGTGTACCATACTTTAAATTCCAGCATGTCTCTTTGCCTCAGCAAAGCTTAATGAGCCTCCTGAGAATACGCCCTGGTGAACTTGCTGTGAGAGGAAACTACCTGTGTCGACCACAGCACAGAACAATGCAGAAACAGAAAATACTGTATCTGCAGATTTTAGAGGAGACACTGCAGCACTTTGCCAGTGAAATGAGGGTGTTCTCTTACACAGAGTGTTACCTTAGTGAACAATATCCTGGAAGTGGTCAGCATGGACTCAGCATTTCTCGACTCAAGTTGCTGGGGTCCCATCAACGAGTAGGCACAAACAGACACATTTGCACAAACACACACACACACACAATATACTGAGTAGAGAGCAAGCTCAGGACTTAAATGCACAAACACACACTTCCTGGGAGATCGGCCATGCTCTCTAACCCCTTCCTGTGCACAGAGACCTGCTTCTCAAATATCACTGAGTCCAGACAGAGGAGAAAGACCTTTACAGAACAAAGGGAAGGTCTGATAAGGAAGAGCTTGCTTGTGACTCCCTGCCTTTTCTCTTAACAACAAAGAGACAGTCTGCCCCTGGCGGGCTGTCCGAACTGTCCCCTTCTCTTGACTCGTCTCTGGTGGGAGACAAAAAAAGAGAAAAATGGAAGGACAGGAGTGGGTTAGATTGGTGTGATGATTGAGAGATGAAGTCAGAGGTGTGTCTCTTTTGTAGGTACCAAAGGTATCAACCGGCTGCTTTTATTTGACATATTTACTTCCCCCAATAAAATCTGATAAAATGCAAAGCTGTGCGACATATTGGCATCAGATAAAACGCACATTAAAGTGTGGTTTGCTTGTTCTCACCAACTCCACAGATCTCGGCCAACTGTGCTTTTCCATGTGTGTGTACGTGTGTTTTTTTGTGTGTGAGCGCGTTTCCAAATGAGCTGGCAGCCATGCAGAGGTACAAGACAGATGTGTGTGTCGGTCATTACTGTAATCGCTCCATTTACTTCATCTGCCCCGGGAGGTTCGGCTGGTCAGCACCATCTGGACATACAGACACACACACACATACACACAGCAATCGCCAGCCATGGCAGGGTTTCATGGGTAGTCGGCCAGCAACAAGAGGGAAGCTTTGAAATGATCATTACGGGTGTATTTGTGTTTGTGACAGTGTGTATGCCTTTCCCATCTTTATCACTGTCTAAATTTCTACCTTCCCCTGGTGACATTTTTCTCCCTGCTTTTCTCTTCTTACTTTTTTTCTCCCAAAGTCTCTATCCTCCTTTTTCATTCATTTTTGTGCTTCCCCTGAGTCCAGCTGCTGCAGAAATACATGAATCTGTCGTTTTTCCCTGGAGACTACAAGACAAAATGAAAAAAGGCCTTGGTGAGTGATACGAAAGTGCAGTTCGAGACACAGAGTGCCTGTGGAGATGATGGTCACCGTGGTGTGTGTGTGTGTGTGCGCGTGCGTGCGTGCGTCTGCAGTTGAAAGATAGAGACCTCGAGCTCATCTACATGTAATTCCCTCCGTCTGACTGAGGACGAGAAACGGTGATGAGGAGAGAAGTAGCCGAGTGCTTTCGGAGAGAGACAGAGAGTCAGGCTGAGACGCCGGACTCAAGAGCGGTAGCCTCATCGTCAAGTAACACGTAGTCATGGCAACAGCAAATGGAGAGAGTGAGGTAGAGAAGAAGAGGAAAAAAGAGGAAGAAAAGAAAAAGAACAGAGAGGGAGATGCTGTAGGTTGAACTACATTGCTGAGTTTAACAAAAGAGTTTTGCTACAATGGAGCGCAATACCACATCAACCTACAGGTGATATTTCTGTTACAGTCAAGATGCTGAGAGTTTAAATATTTCCCGGGGATATTAGTTTCCACTTGGCTTCTTACTCATGTTTACATTACTCAGCAATGACTGTTGAGAACAACACTTGAATATTTATCACCAGTAGCCAGCCAAGAATATATCTCTATTCCTGCTGTTGCTCCTCTGCGCCTTCATCACACTATCCTCTGTCTTATTTGTATTCTGTATGCTCGCCGCCCTTCCTCATTCTTCACCCCAGCATACACCCTCTCTTTTCTCCCCCCCTTTGTCTCTGCATTGGCTCCCTCACCCGCTCCCCTTGTTCCCCCATTGTCCTAAGATCTCTTTTTCTGGCCTCCATCCCGACACCCGACATCCCTGCAGAGTAGAGCTGACATTGGGCATGAGGTCAGAGAGATGGGCAGTCATGCTCCTGCTGTCAGCGGGCTCAAATAGGCTTAGATGCAGCGCATGTGAAGACACCCAAGGGATACCCTCCGCCAGCCTTAGGCTCCAGACAGCGGCCATACGCACATAAATCCCTGATATCCAATCCCAAACTTTTGTTGGCATATATTAACACACACATTCGCAAGTTAGCACCAACGTAAACGGCACCCTTACATTTGATATAAAGGGCAATCATTGGAGCTGCCCGCCACACATACACAAAATGAACATGTGTGTGTAGCAAACATTCACATACACACACAGGCATTCACTTATTCAGAGTGAGGCATGGAATTACAGATTTCTGAAAGGACAAATTCCCTTGGAGAGCTGCCATGGATTATTGGCTGGTATAGCCAGTGTTGTGAACAATGGAAATATTCTCTGTCGATAAATGCTGAGCACTTGCTTAAGAAAAATTACACTTCCATCCATTGTGCCCTCAGGATTAAAGTGATTTCAACAGTGAACTTTGGGTCAAAGGAAAGTGATTACAGAAAATACAGTGGCTGTTTCAACTGCATTTATACACTATGTGGGATGTTTTACAGATGCTACATTTTATTGTTTTGACAAGTCTTCTACTGGTTTATGGATCAAATAAATTACCACTACACTCAAATGTTAGAAATGCACTGCTCTCTCCAGTCAGCCCATTTCAAATTGGGATATCCTTACATCCATGTATTAAGGTTTAAGTCAGTAAGTTCAGGATCTTTGAAAAGGGTTATCATTGCTGCTGTATTATGAGTAACACAGCTAGAGAAATGTCCCATTTCTTCATGTTTTTACATAAATGGCATAACATGTGTAATAGGATGTCACGGCTGAGGTCACTTTGGATTACATTTGCAGGATGATGTCAGAAGCATTGTGCCACACTGCCTCCATGTGGTGGTTAACCTCACTGCATATATTAGTCAGAGAGGATCCGTTTATCTGGGTTACTTTGACTTGAAATAACTTCTCCCTGATTAAACATTTTAAAACCTTTTACAATCAGAACCTACTGGTCTTACCATCTGATGCAATCTTATAGAATTAGAAATTACTGAAATTGTTACAAACAAAATAATAAATATTTTCCTTATGCCATATGTTTGACAACCTTATATTTATATTAAAAGTTTTAATATTTTTACCTTTCCTCGAGGTGTCACTGTAGTGAATAGATCTCCCCTAAAGACTCAGGTTACAGGATAGAGTTACAGGCCCCACAGACCGTAGCCTCCACGAGCGCAGGATAGTGAGGTTACGTTGTGCTGTCACAGTGACAAGTTAACCTGTCCATCACAGAGTGTATCAGTTTTCCCAGGTGATCGCCCTGAGAGCTGTAGAAGAGAAGAGACATGAGGTTGGGACGATAGAGGGAGTTTATCAGTGTTACGTTTGGCCCACTTTATAGCTTCTGCTCTTGACAAGAAAGATAGAGGTGAGTTTGTACCTTTTATCACACTCTGCGAGGTTCTCTTTTCTGGCTTCACAATCCCCACCACCAGCTGAGTCTCCATGGCCGAGTCCCCCAGGAGCAGCAGCCGTACCAGGAGTGGTTTAGGCAGCGGAAGTGCCAGAGGAGTGCGTGTTCCCCAGGAGCACTCTCTCAAGGCTGGGGTGGTGTTGTCAGATGAAAGGGTGGACTTCCTTCGTGAGCAGGCCTTTTGTATCCTGCGAGTGAAGACGGATAAGTGGAACCGTTTCATTGGAGCGGAAGAGAACCAGAAAATTATATTGGATTTCCTGGACCACATTTGGACCAACAGGCTGCTGCTCTTCACCGGACCTGGAGGGACACTGCATGCAGGGGATGCTCAGGTAAGAAAAACATACACAGAGGGATAAATACACAGCTATGCAAGTCAATTTAATAAGGGTTAAAGCACTAAAGTATTTGAGTATGTACTCCATCTGTTGTTTCCTCTATGTATTTGTTCAGAATTTCTACATACAAATATCCGTGAAGTATATATAGTGTGGAATTTTGTCATGCACATACACGCGTGCAAAGCCGAAGAATTTATTTGCCTCTGTGGCATGAAGTCCCCAGCCCATCTAACACACACACCTTTTGAAATAAGTCACTGCTTATTTCTGGTGCTTTCAATGCGGTTGAAAGCGTTCCTGCTGTTTTTGCCCCTGTGAAGACGGCCCCCCCATGGAAGACCAAAGTGCTGTGTGTGCTGAAGAAGGGCGTAAAGAGGATCAGCCGGCAGGATTTCAGACACCAACTCCAGCTGGGAGAGGTGCCTGGATGTCCCATGGAGCACCTTCCTGTTATTATCTCAGAGGTGGGCCAGTGTGTGTGTTTCTGTGTGTATGTGTGTACATGTGTGTGTGTCTGTGTGTGTGTGTGTTGGTGTGTGCTTGTGTGTGTTTGTGTGTGTGTGTGTGTGTGTGTGAATGAGTGTCCATCTCAAACAATGATGCAGGGGGCATCAAAACGATTCTGAGAAAGGAGGATTGAAATGCGTTCAGAATTATATTTGGTCATATATTGCAGAATTAAGCACATCCGATCATTATTGTTTATACCAAAGTTGTTGTGTACTGTTTATTGGTGACTAGCCGAACAAACAAGACAGATCCCTTTGTAAAGTTGATTCTATTTTTTGTGTAAAAAATTAATTATGAAATCATAAGTCGAGAGAGGACGGGGGCCCACAGAGGCTCCTGGTGTAAGGGGCCCAGAATCTTGTGCTTGTAACCACTGTGTCCACACCACCGCCTGGGTGACAACTGCGCGCTCAGGTGCTGCTGCCGGTGCTGTCCACCGGCCTGAACCACGAGGCCTGGCCTCAGGTGGTGTGCGAGGACATCCACCGGCACCTGGAGAGGCTGAGGAGCCGGGTGGTGACCCTGAGAGGCCGCGCCGAGGGACAGACGCTGCTCCCGCTGCCTCTGAGCGTGGAGCGGGCTCGACCCCACGACATCGCCCTCTGGTGAGTGTGTGTGTGTGTGTGTGTGTGTGTGTGTGTGTGCGTGTGTGTGTGTGTGCGTGCGTGTGTGTGTGTTTGTGTGTGTGGGGGGGGGGGGGGTATTCGTGAGCAGATAACTGGACGTGTCAGGAGCAGAAATGGAATGAAACTAGTCTTGGCTAACAGCTGAGTAACTGCTAGCTTACTTTTTTTCTCTGTGGCGCATTTATGACGCTGGTAACCATTTTTTGGTCTTTGTTATTTTTTCGTTATTTTTTACATTGAAATATATTTTTTCGTTTATTTCCTGATAAAACGTTACTTACCACATTTCGGTGGTAAAATACTGGTTTGAACCGGTGCGAAGTGAACACCTGTCCCCGCTGCTGTTGTCCTGTGCTCCGTAGTTAGTTTGTGGATACTCGGTCACACCAACCAAACTTTAAAAATTGATTGGCGTCTATACGTGCTCTTACGGTAAAGGCCCTAGGCGCGGAAACAAGGGCGAAGCCATAAGTGCAAAGTGTAATGACACTTATTACGGAAGACCTAACAAGTCTAAAGACATTATTACAGAAAAATCCTTTATAGGTTACACAGATATTTCACCTCACTCTTCCTCATGGTGACCGTCAAGTTTCAGAAGGTTTTACTATAGAATTTCAGAGAAATTTAAAGGCAATGTTGGTCATGCTTACATAATGGGACTCATCGCTTTCTCATATTAAAAATGATTTGTTTTTAAATCCTTGAGAGGTGACACAGATATTTCACCTGTATATTACTTTATTTCTCTAAAATAAAGTACTTTTTCTAAAATAAAGTATTATAATATAATAACAAGAGCAAGTTATGATGGCCATATTGAAAATTAATCCAACATTCCCTTTTTATTGTTTTCAAATATTCTTCAGTAAAATCTTGCCATGCAGACAGTCGAGGTCACCATGAACAAGGGTTAGGTGTAGATTCTTTAATTTGAATAATATTTAATTTTGGCACATTGTGAGTGCTATAATGACAATTGAGCTGACTTTTCCTTTTTCTTAAACACATATATATTTCATAATACTTGTTAATTTTGTGTGTGGAAAAGCAAATAAAATGTCCATAATAAGTGACTTTATATGTTCAACTTTTATTTTCTGCCTATGTTCCGCTCCAAGCACCTGTAACACAACACCTGAAATAGACGCGCATTAAATTTTCAAGCTGCGGATTGTTTGCCTGGGGCCCAAAGCTCAGAGCCCCCCTTGAGAATGGCTGAATTACAGCTCCAATAATTCCGTGAGAACACCCTTAAATTATGTCTTTGATGTCTTGTTACAGTCAATGTTGATTGTGTCTAACTTTTTTACAACTGATTTAGTGTGAAACAGGTGAAACAATATTTTAGTCCTATTCTTCGATTGCTGACTACACATGCCACTGCCCACATAGTCATATCTATCTCTGTCTCTCACAGCCCCACTGGTTGGCCACTGGACCATGGATTGTTATACTCTATAGAAACAATAATAGTTCAGTGGTCTGGGCAGATATGGAACGTCCTGAAGAAGGACTCTGGTATGATGCTGCTTCATGGAGACCACCCAGGCCCCAACGTTGAGCTCCAGTTTTGGGCCACTCAGAGAGAAAACCTGCTGGGCATCCAATCACAGGTAAGAGATTGGTTCTGTGGAAGTTGTGAAATCAGATCAAAATGTGAACTGGTGTGGCAGTTCCCATAGTGGTGTTTCAGTCTACAGAATGTATTAATGCAATGTCAGATATTGATATTAATAGATTTTTGGTCCACAGTTTGCCTTAGAGCATTCTGAACATGTTGCATGACAGGTGATCTACATTCTGCTACGATTTCCTTCTTCTCAGATCCAGAGCCCCAAAGTGGAGCGGATCATGGAGATCCTGAGGAGCGTCAAAAGTAGTTATTACTCTTCCTTTAATGATGTCTGCCTTGAAGTCAATGAAGGTAGATCAGCATTACTAATCTTTTTATTAGGGATAATTTGTTTTCTCCTTTAGTTTTTCTTAATGTAACTCTTCATAATATATAAGCAGCTTCTGTTTTGTAGAAAATTGATTCACATCTTATCAGATAACTTCTTCTGGATTTTATATGTATACTCGAGTGCAGCTTTCCTTCACTTTTTATGGCATCATGCTCATTGAGTAATGATGAGCAACAAGCAATCACATTTGCTTAAAATCTAAAAACACAGCTGTTAGTCCCCTGATTGATTTTATTTCAGTTAAATTGCCATCGCATTATGGACATGTTATATATTAGTATATCTGTATATGATCAATATAGCTGTGCTGGAAGCAGAGGACATAGATCTGTATTTACGCCCTCTGAGGAGATTGATCAGCAGCTTAGAGGAGAGGACCTTCCCTCAAGTCGATGTTCTGCTGCCTCCTCTCTTCCACACTCTCTGTCTCATCTGGAGCCATTCCCAGTACTACTGCATTCCAAAACGTATGGTGGTCCTCTTGCAGGAGTTCTGTAACCTGGTCATTGAAAAGGTAAACTCCTAGATCTTTACATTGATGTGAAAGACATTGAAAGATAGGCTGAAGGACTAGGCGACTTGAATAATTGTTCAACCAACTTGTTTTTCCTCAGGCCGTTGCCTACCTCATCCCAGAGGAACTGTTTAAGATGGAGCTTGAGGAGGGGCTGGAGAGGGTCCAGATAACCATCTCAGTTTTACGCACCTTCAGGCAATTGTTTCACACTCACCGCCAACGGATCCCTGAGTACTACAGACACAGCCACAATGTAAAACTGTGGGACTTTCCTGCTACACTTGTGTTCCAGCGCTCCGACCGCATCATTGAAAGGCTGCTCATGATTGAGGTACATAGGTTGACAAGCATAACTCCTGTCAACTGTACAGTATGTTTGTGTCTTTGTTTTGGTTGGTTTTATTGACTGTTATTCCATAAATAAGATGCTTACACAATTCATCTTGTGACGACATAATATTTTTATACAAAAAACTAAGTTTTATTTATAACACATTTTGTATCAATTAAAATGCTGAATATTAATTTTAAACACATATATTTATTGTATTAGAAAAACTGCCATAGCATAAAAAGTATTTTTAACCATCTTTCCCCACTCTGACCCATCAGTAGTTTTTTTCTCCTCTCATATAGGAACTTTTTACATCAGCACTGGACTTTCTGAAGCTGGAGAAGGTTGAGCTGGGTGGATCCAGAGGGAAAGTCTTCAGTGAGATGGTCTTTAGCATGAGCGAGGAGTTTCATGAGCGCTGGCGGGCTCTCAGAGAGGGCAAATACGACCCCCTGGACTACACCAGCGATGTGAGACCTATATGGAGATTGTAGAGACGTATTTTATATCACACTGCTATTTAATTAATAAGCCCCAGAGGGGTGTGATTCACAGCCATTTGTAAGTGGAATTAACAGGCACAACCAAACCAAATAATTAGATGTTATTTTTCTGCCCAGCAGTGGAGTAATTGAAAAGTGAGAAAGCAAAGTGGTTGCTGAGCAACACACAAGAACCAATGTGAGCGGTCATAATTTGTCAGTGCATCAATATTTAATTTACTAGATATTTTACAGCTATTTTATCTGCCACTGTGACTCAGCTAATCTGAACTGGAACTCAATCAGAAATTGATCAGTGTAATCATATAATTTGTTGTAAGTGTGTTGTTCCAGCAAATTCTGATCAACTGCTGATATTTCTGCTCATAAAACTTGCCTTACAATAAAAGAGGACTGGAAGCTTTATATTTCAGAAAGTATCAACCTGTCAAATCTCATTTTGTGTCCAGGATTTTGTGCAACACTACAGGTACTTCATGGAGCAGAACAGAGATTTTGACCAGAGGCTTGGGACTGTCCTCAATCTGGCTTTCCACCACTCCAAAAATCTAAAGTCAACCTTTAAGGTATGTCTGTTCCAACTGAAGTCCCAAACACTTCATTCTTACATACCGTGTGCACGTTCAGACCCTAAAGGCACAGAACATGTAGAACACTGCACATGGTAACTAATAAACTACTCACATGCAGCATTCTGTTCTTATTGGGAATTTAAACCTGTTGGTGTTTGATATGAAAAGTCAGGAAATCTTATATTCGTTACCACGTATATTGGTCTAAAAGGTGCTCTTAAAATGATGTTTTTTGTCCCATCTAGTTGCTAAAGATTTTCGGCACCCTTCTCGAGAGACCCGGGATCCACCAGCTCTTCTCTCCGAACTACAACATGTTGTTGACCATGTTCAACCAGGAAATAGACCAATGTCAGTTTATGCTTGATCAACACAGAGAAGCGGTAAGAGAACAGGAATTCTTATTCTAAATGGCCAATAACCTTATTAAATAATGTTATATACTTGGCGAAACATGTGTGGTTAGAGATGAATTAATATGTCTCAGTCATGAACCAAATATATAAAGCCTTTGTTTTTCAGCTGCGCTCAGGCTGTGCCGTCCTGGGGAAAAATATGCCGCCAGTGGCTGGAAACCTCAAATTGTCTCAGGAGCTTCGGAGTCGCATCCTCACAAACAGGAGCAACCTCTGCCAGCTGGCCTATATGTGAGGAATCTCTCTACTCACACACACACAGTTACTCCACTCCAGTGTGATTTGTGATCCAGCAGATCTGTTGTCCTGGTAACCATAAAATGATTGATAGAAGCACTAGTACAACTCATCAATGCTCTCGGACAGTCACTTTAAAATGTATGTATTGGACTCTTGTCTATATTCCAATGCAAACACATTCGGATATCTTCGTCTCACCTGCAATGTTCACTGTTGTTATCTATTTTTGTCTTTAAAAAATGTAATTCTTCAAATCAGCTTAATATAGTAAGTATCAGTTTCTTTTTAACCAAGTTTAATCATATTCTGGAAGAAATATGCCCAAATTTGGTTTCCTTTTCAAAACGTGGCTTTCCCTCTCTCCCCTCCAGGCCTCTGGGTTGTGCTGAAGCAGACGCTGTCCTCAAGAAGTGCGAGCGTGTTCTGGAGGTTATGGACCAGCATGACGAGGAGCTGTTCTCAAAGTGGACAGAGGGTCTGGAGGAAATCTGTCATACCCACCTTAAAGAACCGCTGCTCACCCTGGACACCAAAACAGGCCTGTTCCAGGTCAACTTCAGTCCCGCTGTAAGCAAAAAGACGATGCACCACCAAGAAACACATTCAACATTTTAATGGAGCTAAAAAAAAGTGTAAATGTTTTTATTTGATGTGGAATTGGTGCAGAAGTGTTCCAACAGTCATACCTGCTCACAGATAAGATAATGGACAAACATGATAGAACTACTATAGTTACTATAGTACAAAACATTCTGTATTTAAATTTGGTAAGTTGAAGTTATACCACACTTATGATGCAGATCAGCTAGATATACATTCCTGCTGTAACGTATCTCTGATTACTCCAATACAATACTGAATAAGCCTGCACTTAATTCCTTAAAACATGATTTTTGTGAATTAATACAGGCTTTATTGTTTCACTTTCTTTTTCCAATATCCAGTTTTTGGTGTGTCTCAAATTCACAGAATTAGCAAATGTGGTCAGAAAAACAAGATGATGTTCTCTGTGAAAAGCAAAGCATGCAATAAATATGTCAACCTACCTAATGTACTGTACACCGTTCTTCTAATGTACCATTTAATGTCAATTTTCAATAAGTTTCAACAATGACTGATCTACGTGTCTACCTCACAACTCTTCATAAGCCTAAACAAGCACCTCCATTTTATGATTCATGATGCTTATCGTATCAAATCAGATGTACTATTCCCACAGAGGTAAAAGAAAAAGAAACAACATTAACTTTAGATTAACTACATTTTCCCCTCCGTTCTTTCCTAGTTGACATCAGTGCTGAGAGAGGTGAAGTATCTGAGTATGTTGAAGACCCAAAACATTCCTGAAGCCGCTCTCCATCTCTACTCCAAACGGGAGAGTCTCTACATGGTGCGTCCACTGGACATTGGGTTGGGGAGCTGGCTGTATATATGTTGAGCTGGGTTTGACGACTCCCTCTGTATGATGCAGCACACACAGACGCTGACCTTGGTGACCCAGTGGTACAACCAGCTCCAGAGCACCATCCTGGCTGTGGAGGTGGGATTGGTGAAAGATAAGATGGACGAGACAAAACTTCAGCTCGAACCGACCCTCCATGAGCTTACGTGGGCTCAGGATGACCTGTGGGACTACATTCAGAGCACACGGGACATGGTCAAGGTACTGAACATTCAAAGCTTACACATGTTAATGCTAATTAAAGATCATCTCAGATGCATGTTGTGAAATATTAAACAAACTCGTGGTTCATTTTAGAGTGTGTTTAATAGTATGTGTTGCTTACAAATGTAGCATGAAACCTGTTATTCTCCTTATAAGGTACCTCCTTTGTAGAAAACTGGTTGTTTTACAGTTGTTCTCTTATTTGCCATCGCTAGGGCATCTCCAGCCGTGTCCAGAGGAGCAAAGCTAATGTGGAAGCTATCCAGGCTCTTATGGGTAAATTCAGCCACCGGGCCTTCATCACCAGAAAGAGCTGTGGTTCTAACCTTCTCCTCTTCTCTGACATTAAAGAGAGTGTTTCCAAACAGCATGCTCTTATCACCAGTACAGGGGAGCAGATACACAAACTATTGCAGGTACAGTATATTCACACGCCTCATTTGTGATTCCAAAGAAAAGGACTCGTTCTGACAGTGTAGAGGTTAACATGTTCCTTATCTCCTTGACTGCACTCCAGGAGAACCAGTCACTGCTGGGCGTGACAGACCTGGACAGCAGTGAGTGGAGGGGCTACACAGAATACGTGGATCGTATGATCCTGACAGGCTTCTCCACTGCAGTTCGCTGCTCCCTGCAGTACCTCATGGACAACACAGATGCAGCCCAGCGTATCACACCACTGTTTGAAGTGAAGCTGGTACTCAACAGCAATGAGATGACCTTTGACCCCTCACTGGACTTGATCCAATGTGGCAACTTCTATGAGATTGTGGATAAGACGGTTACTAACATCACAAACGTGGCATCCTTCATTCCCAGAGTGGCCAATCATAAAGGGCTGGATAACTATCAGGTGTTGTGTAGATTAAATTACTGGCTTGTACCCCGGGCATCCATTTGTCAATATAAACGTCTTTAACACTACCACATCCCCCGTCTTGTGTCCTCATCTTGTAGGGCGACATAAGTGAGATGGAGGATTTGACGGAAATGTGCCGTGTAATCCGCTCTCGGGCACGTGCAGCTATCATTAAGGTATATGTTGGTTTCGTCCCTCACACTCATTTACTGTGCTTACTTGCTTCTAATTGGAAAGACTGCTTTAATTTTCAGGCCAGGGAATACCAGGGATCGTTTGCCAGCTACCGATACCTCTGGACTGATGACAGGTCAGATGTGGCTTTCTGTTGCTCTGTGTAATTACATGAAAGAATATAAATATAATTTGGTGAAAAAAAAAAGCAAGGCCGAAGTCTTATTCTTACATTTTATAGGTCTGAATTCATGAGGCAGTTTCTGCTCTATGGCCATGTGTTAAGTACAGAAGAAGCTGAGCTGTACGCCGACTATGAACTAAAGAAGAACCCACCCACACTGGATAACTTCAAAGAGCAGGTGGGCTTCACCAAAGTTTAATATTCAGGTTTTTAACCACAATTCACTATTTATATCGATCTTTCAATTATATTCGCCTTCATTCCAGATCAACCTATTTGAGTCTCTGTATGTGCGAGTGAGCAAGATGGAGGACAGGAGGGTGTTCTGTGGCTGGCTGCAGCTCGACATCAGACCCTTCAAGCTCACACTGATGAACGTCATCAAGAAGTGGAGCTGGATGTTCAAGGAGCACTTGCTGAACCATGTGAAGCAGAGGTGAGACACAAGCACACACAAAAAACGAGAACTACAAGTATTATGCTGGAAAAGACTTAGTCAATTATTTTGAAATTAAGCAAAGCTAAATTAACAGTCGCTTCTTAATTTCGTTCCGCACACTTCTTCCTTTTCCTCTCCCTTGACTCTGAAACTTGATATCATCCTTTGTCCTCTCCATCTCGCAGCGTGAGGGAATTATCCTCTTTTGTCCAGAACACAGCCCACGGTCTCTCTAATGAGGTGTCAGATGGCGACTATGCAGGTCTTGTGGACATCATGGGACACCTCATGGCCATACGAGACAGACAGATCAGCAATGAACAGCACTTCAAACCTCTCAAGTCTACTGCTGAGCTCCTCAAGACCTACGGACAGCAGCTGCCTGAGAGCGTCTACTGGCAGCTAGAAGTGTGTCACGTTGCAAAGATGCATTCAATTCCATGGATGGTAGCAGAATATGTGTATTGATTGGAACATTACATTCCTTTCTATATCACCACAAAACACAGGACCTGCCGGAGAAGTGGAAGAGTCTGAGGAAAATTGCCTTCGCAGTCAAACACGAAGTGGCACCTCTACAGTCAAATGAAGTTTCAGTGATTCGCAGGAAATGTGTGCGGTTTGAGGTGAGGCTGTGTGTGAGGGGGGTTGGATGTCAATGTGGCGGCCCCTAACAAAGAGCTCAATATCTGACATATAAACCTGCTGATCACTTTCTGTCCTGCATTATACATGACTGACAGCCCACACAAGGTGAAAGCAGACATAAACCTGGAGCATCTATAAATCCTGAAGGTCCTGGTGTCCCCCCATATTTTAGGCAAAACAACAGCAGTTCAGAGAAGAATTTCGTACTGAATCCATCTTCAAGATTGCTGTGGAGGAGCCGTATAAACTGATTGATAAAGTGAGATAAGAAGATAATTCAAATCTAATACTTGTTGCTGGTCACACCCTGAAATTAATAATTCCATTGTTAATACTCATGTGCTTGTCTCCAGACTAATCGAGCAGTAGCATTGATGGAGGCAGAGATGAAGAAGCTGCAGGACACAGCTGATCTATTTGAGGTCAGTTTCCCAGACTACAAGCAGCTGCGCCAGTGCCGCTCCGACATCATACTGGTCAAAGCAGTCTGGGACATGGTCATCTTTGTCAAGGTAAAAAATAAGTATTGTTTTGCATTTTATTTTTTTATGACCTCCATAGATTGACCATTTACACAATGTGGACATTGCAACATAGTTAGGCTCAGGATTTGACAGCGTGTTTTTGTAGTTGACACTTCTTAGACCTCCTTTTAGGCTCTAGGTGAAAATAAATTTTCATATTTAAATATCAGCAGAGAATCCCAGATTGAATATTTCATTTTCCTCTACATGGCAGACCAGTATAGAGGATTGGACCAAGACTCCATGGAAAGAGATCAACGTTGAGCAGATGGACATGGAGCTCAGACGATTCGCCAAAGTACGACAAGCTCCCATTGACAGACGGATAAAATCTTAAATTCTTTGCAAGGGCTGAAACAAACTGTAAAACTGTCTGTCTGACTACCTCTCTGTTGCACACTATAGGAGATGAAGATGTTGGATAAGGAGGTGCGTGTGTGGGACGTCTACATGGGTCTGGAGTCCACTGTTAAGAACCTGTTGACGTCTCTGAGAGCCATCAACGAGCTGCAAAACTCTGCAGTCAGAGAGAGACACTGGCAACAGCTCATGAACACCACAGGGGTATGAGACTCTGATGCTCCTCAATGCCTCATACCACTTCATTCAATAGTATTGCATTACTGATCACATTCTGCACTGTACATGTGTCACTATTGATCTAAGTTCTGGTCCTCTTTAATAGCCTTCATGTACTATACCATCATTGAACTATCCCCTCCAGGCCTGAAATGACCAGCACAGTTGAGGGAACCCAATTATCCTGCTCTGAAACATGATCCCACTCATGGTTGCCATGTCTTTTTTGTCAGGTCCGGTTTGTCATGGGGGAGGGCACCACCCTGGGGGACCTTTTGGAATTACAGCTTCACCGGGTGGAGGACGAGGTCAAAAACATAGTGGATAAGGCCGTGAAAGAAATGGCCATAGAGAAGGTAAGAAGACACAGACTAGTAACAGTATACTGGGCTGTATATTACTGTAGTAGTCATCAATACAGCAGTGTCAAAACTATTTAAAAAATAGTCTTAACAAATCAGACAAATCCTTACTGAGCATGAGAGTATGTCTCTCATGTGAGAGATTAGCTGATTTAGCACAGCAAAGATACAAAATAAACAATCATGTAGCTTGATCCGCGAACTTGGTCTTAAAGATGAAAATCTAACTTTTAAGTTGGTTGCACCCATGGTTGACCTGGTCATGAAGAGAAACCTGGGGTAGCTCTTCCAGTAACAAGGCAGACGAAAAGAAGCAAGAAAATGCAGAGCCGGTTTCGCTCTCCTTCCTGCGTGACATCACAGGGAAGTCCCCGCAATTCCGAGGGTTCCAGTGACTCTTTTCCAGTGAGAAGCCAGATTTTGAATTCAAACGCTTTAAACAGTTGACAACAACGCGCTGTTGAAATAATTACAAAAACTGAAACAGACTACACTAGCATCCACACATTTGACCATTAAATCAACTCCAATTGTGTTCTTGAATCAGTAGAATGATATAATTTCACCTTTAGTTGACTAATAAAAAACAAGGTGAAACCTGAGATCAGGATGTGTATGTGGGATGAACAATAAACTTTATCCTTATCCTACAGCTCATTTTTTATGATAGTTCAAATGAAAACGTTCTACTTATGCTTAGGTTTTGGCAGAGATAACCCAGACATGGAGTGTGATGTCACTGTCCTATGAGACTCATCCCAGCACAGGAACCCCTCTTCTCAAAGCTGATGAGAATCTGATTGAGACACTGGAGGACAACCAGGTGAGTTTGTGTTACTGTGCTTCTTCTCTCAAGTGTATGATATGTACCTTCTTGTAGTAGTTTAATCGGTATGTCGTGACATGATGTTTCCTAATATATATCATCACACTGGCAGGTAGCTGATCAAAAAACTCTAACACTGCGGTTGTATCACTCTTCAGGTGCAGCTGCAGAACATCCTGATGAGTAAGTATGTAGAGTATTTCCAGGCAGAGGTGAGTGGATGGCAGAAGAAGCTAATGGTAGCCGACCAGGTCATCTCCTCCTGGATGTCTGTCCAGAGGACCTGGGCCCACCTTAACGCCATCTTCACCAACAGCCACGACATCCGCTGCCAGCTGGCCAGCGACGCAGAGCGCTTTCAGGGAATCCATACTGACTTCCAGGTACCATATACGGACCAACAAGGGCCAACAACCATATAATCACACTGTATTTCCTCTTGATTTGTATTTGTTTTAATGTTCTCTTCCCTAACCCAGGGCCTGATGACTGAGGTGGTGCAGAACAGTAATGTGGTGGAGGTGACCAACCACACCGGCTTCTTGGAGAACCTGGAGACTCTGCAGCAGAGGCTGTCTGTGTGTGAGAAGGCCCTGGCCGAGTACCTGGAGACCAAGAGGCTCACGTTCCCCAGGTTTTATTTTGTGTCAGCCTCAGATCTTCTGGAGATTGTATCCAAGGGAACACAGCCCAAACAGGTAATCGATCAATTGAATGATGGTTCCTAGGGAAAATGGGAAAGGAAATGATAAAGAGACCCATTTGTAGTTATCAGTTTAATATATTCTTCAGGCTGTGTCTCACTATTACAGAGCGGAAAATATTATTAAAGATGAACAATGAAAGACAAAGTGGAAATTTCACATGATCTCATTTGTTTCATATTTTTTCATTTCCTTACATTTCATTCAAGAGATTAAGGTTTGTAAACAAATAAATAGTGTTTGTGTGGTTGTGTTTTCTTGTTTTTTCAAGGTCACCAGGCATTTGCTGAAGCTGTTTGATAACATCGCAGATCTTCGCTTCAAGGACTCTGACAGAAATGCAGGGGAGGAGGATGAAGAGGAGACAGTTGCTATCGGGATGTACAGCCGAGAGGGAGAATATGTTCCCTTCACTGAACCGTGCCTCTGTAAAGGACAGGTACTGAAAAACTCAATTTGATTTCCGTGTGTGCAGGTACAAGGACACTGTTCACCAACACCATCAAAAACCATTCAATTTTGTTTATTATAAGTACTGTACAGCACGGTATACATGTGTATGTATATCCATTTTCCATTTGTAAAAATCTTCATGCCATTTCAAACTTCACACAGCCTGATTTTTTATATGTATTCATTTATTTTTGACATTGTGTGTCTTTCTGCAGGCAGAGTGTTGGTTAGGTGCCTTGGAGAGCACCATGCGCTGCACGGTTCGGAGGGAGATCCAGGAGGCCGTAGCTGCTTATGAAGACAAACCCCGAGACCAGTGGATCTTCGACTACCCCGCACAGGTTTGATGATGTATAATCAGCAGAATTAACACTTTGACTTAACAAACAAGGAAACTAGCTGTTGTCTGCTGCGTCTGTTTGCAGGTAGGGTTAACTGGTAGTCAGGTGTGGTGGGCCACAGATGTGGGCATTGCCTTTGAGAGGGTGGAGGAGGGATTTGAGACAGCCCTCAAGGACTACAACAGAAAACAGGTAGTGCGAACACACTGGAGAAAGACATTGTTACAATGAGGGTTGAATGTGTTTGTTTGTCCGTTGATGATAAATACATTTGTGGTTTTCTAGATTATACAGCTGAACTCACTGATCCACATGCTGCTAGGGGATCTAACTCCTGGAGACAGACAGAAAATTATGACCGTCTGTACCATCGATGTCCACGCTCGAGATGTGGTCGCCAATCTCGTAGCTCAGAAGGTAAAGTTAATATTGCATCAAAAAAGAATTTGGCTGAATGAGTTTTATCTGAACAATTAGACCTTTCTTTTGGTGTCTCTTAGGTGACGACAGGTCAGGCGTTTGCATGGTTGTCCCAGCTTCGTCATCGCTGGAATGATGAAACCAGACACTGTTGCGTTAACATCTGTGACGCCCAGTTCCAGTTCAGCTATGAGTACCTGGGGAACACTAACAGGCTGGTCATCACTCCACTCACTGACAGGTACACATACTGTACATTCAGCACATTATGTTAATACACATGCTGACAGTGTGCTTTATTTAAGATGGAATCTTTAAGGAGAGAGCTGGTATGTGACCTTTCTTTGTACAGGGTGAAGCAACAAGGTCAATCAGGGTCACTATGAGCACCTAACATTTAAGCAACACTATTTAACTTTTACTGAGCAACAGCGCCCACTGCAGCCTCAGGTTTTAATTCATTATGTTGGGCACTCACAGAATACTTACCAATTAACCTAAAACTAATCTTTGGACTAGTTAGAGTACTGATGGTGGACATGCAAACGCCACACAAAAAGCCCCTGGCCTAAATGGGATTCGAACCTAGGACCTTCTTGCCGGGTGTTGAGCTAAATAATGTTGCTTTAAGTTCTCTGCAGTGGTTGAAAGCAGGTAGCTCCCATGCAAATAACTATAAATGTGAGTGTAATAATGGAATCATTTGCACTTTGTTACACAAACACTGAAGTTTAGTATAGTATATAACCACATTCAAGATCATTTACAAGTAACTAGATCCATATTTTCTATTAATTGACAGGTCCACTGAACACACAGTTATTTCATTGATTCCTCATGTCCTCTCTTCTGTTAGGTGTTACATAACCCTGACCCAATCTCTCCATCTGACTATGAGTGGCGCCCCCTCAGGCCCAGCTGGCACTGGTAAGACTGAGACTACTAAAGATCTTGGACGCTCCCTGGGCATCATGGTGTATGTGTTCAACTGCTCAGAACAGATGGACTACAAGGTATCGTGTACGGTGCAGATGCGTTCTGTAGTGTTAGGTGTACTTCATTATCATGATTCCAACCTTACTCTCTGTGTCTCCTTCACATGTCCTCAGTCCATAGGTAACATTTATAAAGGTCTGGCTCAGACAGGAGTGTGGGGATGCTTTGATGAGTTCAACAGGATCTCAGTGGAAGTGCTGTCTGTGGTTGCTGTTCAGGTTAAGACCATACAGGATGCTGTACGGAACAAGAAGCAAAGGTATGTGTGGAAATAAAGTTGACTTGTATTATAAAATATTTTTATATTTTTTTTTCACCCTTGTGTCGGCTAATCTATATTCTAGTCAATTTTTGGTAAGCAGTGGTTGTTCCTGTGTGAATATAGGTTCCATTTCCTGGGAGAAGAGATCGAGCTGCGGCCAACAGTGGGAATCTTCATCACTCTGAATCCTGGATACGCCGGCAGGGCTGAGCTCCCGGAGAACCTCAAGGCTTTGTTCAGGTCTGATATAAACAGAGAGAATGAGAAAATGATAAATGGAATAGTTAACTTGTACTAAAAGTGACTAATTTTAACTGTTCAGGCCCTGTGCCATGGTGATCCCAGACTTTGCGCTTATCTGTGAGATCATGTTGGTGGCAGAAGGATTCATAGATGCCCGTCTGCTGGCTCGTAAATTCATCAGCCTCTACACTCTCTGTAAAGAGCTGCTGTCAAAACAGGTACGTCCATCAAACCACTGTGTCAAGACACAGGAGGAAACTCATCTTTAGGATTAGAACACACATTTTAAAAATAAGATATCTCATTTAGATGATCATGTGGATGAGGATCTTTGTTTGAATTAGGTTCAGGAGGTTCTCACAGGAATCAGCAGTGACCTGTGCATTTAACTTCAAATTATGCAGCAACATTATTCCCACATTTCAGGTTTTTACTGAAAAAACTTTTAGCTCCCTGTTTGGAAAGCATTCAAATTGTAGTTGGCATCATATCAAATTTTGATTGTTTGATGGTTTGCATAACTTTATTCCCTCATCTGTCAGGATCATTATGATTGGGGTTTAAGAGCGATCAAATCGGTGCTGGTTGTGGCAGGATCTCTAAAACGAGAGGATCGCATCAGACCTGAAGAGCAGGTAGGCATGGATCTCTGCTTGATCTGTGGTGTCATTCACACTGAATCATATCATATCCAGTTGCTGACTTTTGGAAATGATGACACATTTTTCCAATTCATCTTTGTTATTGGTCCCAGCTCGACTACCAGTGGTGATTGCAAAGCATCGCTAACACTCCCTCTCTTCGGTCCAACCAAAGAAATCATTCATCTTATTTTCTTGCCATTGCCCTTTCTTGTTCCTAGTATTTTCTGAACTAAACAGTTTATTAGTATATTTGCATTACAACATAAATGTTATGCTTTTCTCTCTAGGTGCTGATGCGTGCACTGAGGGACTTCAACTTGCCTAAGATAGTGACCAGTGACGTGCCCATATTCCTGGGGCTGATCAGTGACCTGTTTCCTCAGCTGGACGTTCCTAGGAAGAGAGACCCTGAGCTGGAGAATGCTGTTCGCAAGTCAGTCAGTGAACTGCGCCTACAGCCTGAGGAGAACTTCATACTTAAGGTGTCTCATTTCAACATTATATTCAAATAAAGCTCCTCCTCTTTTCTGTGAACATTTTAAACATAATATAAAACTTCTTTTTTAATGTTTCCAAGGGGTGTTTATATGTTTATAGCAGCAAAAAAAATAGGAATGTTGCTGACCTTTTGGTTAGAGTGGTCGTCCTCTAACCCGAAGGTGGGTTTGATCCCTGACTTCTGCATTCCGAAGTGTCCTTGGGCAAGATCCTGAACCCCAAAATTGCCGCCTTTGAAAGGGAAAGTGCTGCACAAAGATGCCTTGTATGAATCGGTGTGTGAATGGGTTAATGCCAAGAGCTGTTCTGTAAAGTGCTGTGAGTGGTCTTCAGGACTAGAAGACCTCTATTTAAATACAGACAATTTACCATCTTTGTGTGTGCAGGTCACCCAGCTGGAGGAGCTGCTGGCAGTCAGGCACTCTGTGTTTGTAGTAGGTGGACCAGGAACTGGAAAGAGCCAGGTTAACTTTGTTGTATGATTACTTTTGTATCATGAAACCACATACATCATCATATTTGTCCATTCATTTCAAATCCACCTCATATAGCCACTTGATTATTGTCCTCACACCCTAAATACATACATTTTTAGCTTGAAACTGCTTTTATATATGTGATTAATAAACATACAAGAGGTATCTTTACAGTCTTGCTTTGAGGCTGCGTTGCTGATGAGTATTGCTACATAGAGTGATAGTTGACCACAGCTAAAGTCAAGGAAGAGTTGAATTTCTCCATTCACTTATGTGTTTATTTTGTATTCATCAGATCTTGAAGACTCTCTATAGAACCTACGCAAACCTGAAGATGAAGACTGTATGGCACGATATCAACCCTAAAGCTGTCACCACAGATGAGCTGTTTGGATACCTGCACCCTGCAACCAGAGAGTGGAAAGATGGTGAGGATTGACCATTATCAGTGATCAAAGATGATCAGAGGAACCATTGTTTCCTTCAAATGTCTGTTTTATTCAAGGTAATTAGGACCATAAAAAGTCTCCTCTCAGAATGATTTAGAATAAACAATAAAGTACTTTTTAGTTCAGAATTAGCCCTCGTTTTAATAGTTTTTAGTAATTTTGCGGTGAGGGTCTGATACCAGAGGATTATAAAGATGATTAAATTGATGAAGAGTTGGCACTCTGTTGAAAATACAGCTCACCTGTGTGATTTGTTTTACTTTAGGTCTGTTCTCCTCCACCATGAGAGAGTTGACCTCAGTGACTCATGATGGACCCAAATGGATTGTTCTGGATGGAGACATTGACCCCATGTGGATTGAGTCACTCAACACAGTTATGGACGACAACAAGGTGAAAGAAGATTATTATTCTCTGACATTTGTTCCATTCATTCTAATGCTGCTATTTTTTCTTAACGTTTTGCTGATACCTTTTTATATTTGACCACATGCTGCTGAAACTCTGATCAGGTCCTGACTCTTGCGAGTAACGAGAGGATCAGTTTATCTTCCTCCATGCGTCTGCTGTTTGAGATCTCTCACCTGAAAGCTGCTACTCCAGCTACTGTTTCCAGAGCAGGAATACTATTCGTCAACCCACAGGACCTCGGCTGGAGCTCGTAAGATGCTGAAACACATACACACACACACACTCACACACACACACACACACACTGCTTGACTTATATTTTGTAACTTTTCTGAAATTGTATATTAGTTAAGTAGCAGCGTCTTAATTGTATTCTCAGTTATGTGACGAGCTGGATAGACACCCGAAAGGCCCAATCAGAGCGAGCCAACCTCACCATACTCTTTGATAAGTATGTGCCATACTGCCTGGAGCAAGTGCGCTGCAACATGAAAACCATCACCCCCATACCAGAAAGCAGCATGGTGCAGGTGATAACACACAATATGAGTCTTAATCACTGTGTTACAAACGTATCCAGTCTCTCTACTCATTGTTATTCGACCAGTTGTTGCATATTACCAAACAGTGTTACTGTTTATTGTTTAGTCAGATGCTGTGTTTCTGTTTGGCTCAATCAGACACTGTGCTCCTTGTTGGATTGCCTGCTGACTGAGGACAACACTCCAGCGGACTCTCCAAGGGAACTATATGAAATCTACTTTGTCTTCGCCTGTGTCTGGGCCTTTGGCGGGGCTCTCTTCCAGGATCATGTGTGTTCACTTGAAGAATTTCCTTGTGTCACCATCATCTCCCTATAATTAGAAAACTGTTTTTATGTATATTCCCTGTTTCAGCTGAATGACCACCGTGCTGAATTCAGCCGCTGGTGGTCTAAAGAGATGCGAGCCGTGAAGTTTCCGTCCCAGGGCACCGTCTTTGACTATTTCATAGACTCTGAGACGAAGAAGTTTACGCCCTGGAGCGAGAAGATGCTACAGTTTGAGCTGGAACCTGATGTACCTTTACAGGTGGGCACTTATCATCTGTGTATTTGTGTGCTACAACCAGAATAGAGCAGCACTATATAGTCAGGTCATGTGATGTCTGTTTCAGACGGTGCTGGTCCACACCCCAGAGACAATTTGTCTGACCTACTTAATGGACCTGCTCCTCCAGAGAGGTAAACCCATCATGTTAGTGGGGAACGCAGGAGTGGGTAAGACCATTCTGGTTTCGGATAAAGTCGCCAAGCTGAAGGAGGCCTACATGGTGGCTAAAGTCCCCTTCAACTACTACACCACATCAGCAATGCTGCAACGTAAGGAACACAGGAATGAAAACAAATATTCATGGGATGTCAGTGTTAAAAGGTTCACTGTGTACACTTTTATCGATATCTCGAGGTGAAGTTGCATGTTGCGGCTAAATAACCCTCACCTTACCCTGAAAGACAACCTGTGGTAGCCTTCAGTCGTCATAAAAACTCAAAGGCTGTTTAGTTTGTCCAGTCAGGGCTACTGTAAAAAACACGGAGGCCTCATAGAGAGGCTCTGCTCCAGATGTAAATATCAAGTATTTAAATATAAATGGCCAATTCTAGGGTAAAGCAAAACAACAATTCAAACAATGTGATGAAACATACTTGAAAAGATCACTAGGATTATTTGTATTCAATTTCTGCCAATACATCCCTTGCAGCTAAATCTTACACACTGAAACCTTGAATACATGCTCAATCTCAAAAAGCTGAGACAGACAAGAAAAGTTATTAATTATATCATAAGTTAATTATTTTATTTTCTTGATGTCCAAATTGTTGTGGAGGTTGTTCTACAGTCGACGTTGTTTCCTATACATTATTCGATATTATTTCATTTATTAATTTTCTGTTTTCTCTTCTGTTCATTGTATGGACCTCAGGTATCCTAGAGAAGCCCCTGGAGAAGAAAGCAGGTCGTAAATTTGCTCCTCCCACTGCGAAGAGACTTATCTACTTCATAGACGACCTCAACATGCCCGAGGTGGACGTTTATGGGACCGTCCAGCCGCACACACTCATACGGCAGCACCTTGACTACAATCACTGGTAAGACTGTGACATGCTTTATAATCTACAATAATACAGCTCCATTCTGTGTGTAAAATCATCAGTGTACACAAAATACAGGTTCTTCAGAATTCGCTGCTTCAGTGGAATTTTAACAACGTGAAACTTTTCAGGTATGACAGACAACGGCTGATACTGAAGGAAATACATAACTGCCAGTATATCACCTGTATGAACCCAACAGCTGGAAGCTTCTCCATCAACCCTAGACTACAGGTACCTACCTAAATGCAATATGACACAATATGATAACCAGTAAAATAACTTTCCATTGTCATGACTTTGATTCTAATGGTTACTTGATTCGATTTCTGATCAAACTCCATCTGTGTTTTCATTCCAGAGACATTTTTCAGTGTTTGCTGTTCATTTCCCTGGTGCTGATGCATTAGCAACCATCTTCTCCAGCATCCTGTCAGCTCACTTCCTTCAAGGAGGATTCAGCTACGGCGTCTCTCGCTCAGTTGGAATTCTCATACAGGTCCATCTACACTATACACTGTCACATTAAATTGCTTTTCCTTTTTTTTGTTTCCTCAAGTGTGTGTTATGTGGGTTTTTTGTGAACGTAAAAGTTTTCTATAGTAAAGGTAAAGAAAACACTGCTCCTGAAGCTCCTAGCACAGCCGATACTTCCAGGGAATACTTCGCTATATTTGCATAATGCATGCGTTTCGGCTGGTAATAGCATGGCCCCCCTAACAATGCTAGGTAAAGTGAAAGCGGAGGCTGACATTTCCTACACTTGCTGGAAATGGCTGACCAATCACAACAGTGTGTGCTAGCTGATCAATCAGAGCAGACTGGGCTCTATCAGGAGGGGGCCTTAAAGAGACAGGAGCTCACACCACGTGTTTCCGATAATGGAAACTTTCAGGAAAGTGATGTCTTTTCTGAACATGTGAGTCTTTTCAAGTAATAACCCAAATTATAAACCTGAATATGACCATAATACATCTTCTTTAAAACCTGATTACACTTATTATGCCTATGCAGGCAACACAGGTCTCTCAATTTATCAATCACACATCCATGACATTGCCCATCTGCTTGTCTGTACCGGTGTCTATCCAACCTTTTCTGCACCTCTCCCTCTTTGGTCTTTGCTCATTCAGGCAGCTATTTGCCTGCACCAGAAAATCAGTCAGAACTTCATGCCTACAGCCATACGCTTCCACTACATTTTTAACCTGCGAGACCTCTCCAACATCTTCCAGGTAAAGCATGCATGATCATTTAATATCACTATGGGTTGTCCATAACCTCATCACATGATATTTACTCTATGGGACCTGGTGTGTAGGGCATCCTGTTTGCCCTGCCGGAGAGCATCCGGTACCCCATGGACCTGGTTCACCTGTGGCTCCATGAGAGCTCCAGGGTCTACTCTGACAAACTGATGGAGGAAAAGGACGTGGAGCTCTTCAATAAAATCCTGCTGGACACCGGCAAGAGATATTTTGAGGTAAAGTACAGTCACTTAATCCTTAAACTGTTTGACAGTTGGTTGGCAATGTCCATTTATGTCCAAATAAATGTTACGTCCTAGATCCTAGAATCTAAAAAATATGAATGATATTTCTAGGTCATATCGAGAGTTTGTCATAGATCAGCTCAGAATAGACGGTCTTAACTGTGGCATGTTCATTTTTTCCTGGCTTTTATTTCCAGGGAATCGATGAGTCCTTCTTTATCCACCAGCCTTTGGTTTACTGTCACTTTGCCCAGGGAGTTGGAGAACCTCGCTATCACCAGGTAAACACATTCAGTCACACACAAGCCAGTCAAGGCCTTTTCAGTTCGTACTTCATGTTGATTCTTTTCAAGCATAAGTTTATTCCTTAATAAGTGTGCTAATAAAAAAAAAGTGGGTGAGTTTAATTGTCTTTGACTTTAATCAATTTAACATTTTGATTATCTGTAGCTCACGCATTCAAATACCGTATGGCACAAATTCAGCTGTCATATCTAATCTGCCGGGAAATAAATGAGGATGAATGCGTCGTCATTAACAAACTAATTACCTTTCGTTTCTTTACGGGGTTTGAATTAAAAGTTAATTGACTCAAGTCTTGTTAAGAAACTAATTGTATTATGTATCTGGAAGTAACTGCATAGTGACTTGGACCCTGCTGCTGAGAGTCTAGTTCATTTGTTTTTTTCTCCACCTGTCAGGCTTCAGACTGGGAGAAACTCCAGAAGACACTGGCTGATGCTCTGGAGCATTACAATGAGCTGCACGCTGTCATGGACCTTGTTCTGTTTGAAGAAGCTATCCAGCATGTGTAAGACACATAAAGACAGATGTATGCAGTTAAACATGCTGAAACGCGCAAGGGTGGATTCACTCTGATATTATTTTACGCATATATAAAGGCACAGGCCACACGCACGCTGTTAACTCTGGTGAATGTGTCCAGGTGTCGTATTAGTCGTATCCTGGAGGCCCCCTATGGTAACGCCCTCCTGGTAGGGGTGGGGGGCAGCGGGAAGCAGAGTCTGTGTCGGCTGGCCGCCTTCCTCAGCATGCTGGAAGTTTTCCAGATCACTCTGCGTAAAGGCTACGGCATCAATGACCTTAAGGTAAATTGACATTCACACAGGCATGTAAGACAGATACAAAATGTCATTCCACTCCTCAGTATAGCTGTAGCATTGTTCTACTTTGTAAATTCACTTTTGCTTCATTTATTTGGTGGCATATTTATGTCGTTTGTCTCTTTTCCAAAACCCCTCACATCCAGAGTGATATCGCAGCGTTGTATATGAAGGTGGGGGTGAAGAACATAGGGACAGTGTTCCTTCACACAGATGCCCAGATTCCAGATGAACGCTTTCTGGTGCTCATCAACGACATGCTGGCCTCAGGTTCGGCTACACTGACCTCGAATGGGTCTCTTATCCCTCTATAAAGAAAGGATTTCTGCTTTTGTGTGAAAAAGAAGCGGAATACTTTGTTATAGTAAAAAATCAAAGACCCTTTGTGTGTGAATTTAAGTCAAAGCCTCACTGAACATGAATTCAGCAACAGTTCAAAGAGTGAACATTTCCTCAGCCAAATTTAATTTCTGTTATCTATTTGAATGGAGAGCAGAGAAGATCCGTTTCTGACAGACTGAGGACATAGACGAAGAGCTGGTGAAACATCAGACGCATGCTCTTGCAATGAATAATATTATAGTTCATCGATAAGATGGCGTTGGAAACTGATTTTAATAAAAGTGTGTTGTGTATGGTCTTTTTTAGTATTAGCAGCAACATTAATGAATTTAAATGCCATTAACAAGGGAAAGGAGGGAATATTACTGCATTATATAAATAGGAAGAAACACATGTCTGAGTCTGTATTGTTTGTGTTATTTCAGGAGATATTCCAGACCTGTTTAGTGATGAAGATGTTGATGTTATTGTATCATCCATCCGTATGGAGCTCAGAGGGCTGGGACTCATAGACTCGAGAGATAACTGCTGGAGCTTCTTTATTGAGAGGATACGACGACAGCTAAAGGTCCAAAAAATCATTTTTTGAACTTTAGAACTTTACTATTAGGTATATAAGTGCAGTCGTTGGCACCTAATACAATATACTAGATTAATTTTAACATATTTTTCCACATCATCAGTTATGAATCTGCTGTCCATGTCTCTGTTCTCCAGGTCGTCCTGTGTTTCTCTCCAGTCGGATTCACTTTGCGGACACGTGCACGAAAGTTTCCAGCTTTGGTGAATTGTACAGCGATAGACTGGTTCCACCCGTGGCCTCTACACGCCCTGCAGTCGGTCAGCTCTACTTTCATAGAGAAGATACCTGGACTAGAGGTAACAACACATTTACCCACACACTTTCTTTCTCTATTCAACCACTTCCTCTCATATACAAAGTTGTATTTTAAATAGTGGAAACATTATGTGGAAAATTATGCCAGATACATCCATAAATATGACCAAACATTTATATGGCACAGGTAATATAAAAAGATGTGTCAATGTGACTTAAGCCAGTGGCTGCCAACATAATAAACCCATGAATCTTCGTGTGTTCATCCAATGCAGCCAAACGTGAGGGCCTCTATCGGTGAGTTCATCTCTTATGCCCACACCAGTGTCAATGAGGTGAGTTATTGCGAAGCGCCCGAGGTGATAACCACTTGATGACCTCTCTGACATCATCTCTCAGTGTCCTGTTTAACTGTGCCATCCAGGTGAGTGTCAAGTACCAGCAGAACGAGAAGCACTTCAACTACACCACCCCGAAGAGTTTTCTGGAGTTTATGAAGCTGTACGGCAATCTGCTGGGGAAGAAACGCACAGAGCTGACACAGAAGATGGAGAGATTAGAAAACGGCCTACAGAAACTGCAGTCTACTGCCTCACAGGTCAGAGTATATATACTGTGGTGCCTGAATGCATCCAGACTTAGAGTTAGTTAGCCCACCCTACAAAGACTTTTTCTCATCCTTGTTGCAGGTGGAGGATTTGAAAGCCAAGTTAGCGGTGCAGGAGGTGGAGCTGTTGCAGAGGAACGGGGATATCGAAGCTCTCATTGCTAAGATAGGACAACAGACAGATAAGCTGAATCAGGAGAGGGCTGTGGCTGATGCTGAGGAGCAAAGGGTGAGAATGGGTGTTTTTAGGCGTCTAGAGAAGCAAATGAATACACAAAAAGGGATGTTCTTTTAAAATCACAGCACATTTTGGGGTTAATTTCTTATGATTCCCTCCAGGAGAGACATTACAGAGTATTAGGGTCATGTTGAAGCTAAAAACTCTGAGAATAAACTTTAGGAGAATAAAGTCTTAAAACCATGAGAAATGTATTTTTATATATTTTATGAGAGCAAAGACAAAGATATTTATAAGAAATAATCACCAAGGAGAACCTATTCCACTCCTGGATCCAAAACCTTGAACCAATCTTATTGTGAAACTGTGAAATCTTTTAAAATATCTCATAAATATAACCAATGATAACCTCGCAGTCGACCATGACCTAACGTTTCCTCCTCCACTACAGAGGCAATTTCCTCTGAGTGTGTGGTTCTTCCTTTGGAATAGAGTGTTTATAAGTCCTTATACTAAAGCTGTGATATTGATGTGAGACCTATACTAAAATATAACTTAGCGAGATGCTCCACATTCCTTATTTTAACTCAGGCGATGAGGGGATCTTCTCAAATCCCGCCTCTAACACGCAGCCCAAAATTATGACTAAAAATCTCAGAATTTGAGTTCTTATTCAACATAGCGGTGGTCTAGTGGCAGAAACTTGGACTATGGGCAGAAAAGGTCTCTGGTTCATCTCTGGTTCGTCTCTGGTTCGACTCCACGGAGAGACTACAAAAGACGAACCTGGATTGATCTGCCCAAAAATCCAAGATTCTCCCTACCCTGTCTAGTGCCCCTGAGCAAGGCACCTTACTCCCCCAACATCTGCTCCCCGGGCGCTGTACATCGTCGCTCACTGCTTTGTGTTTGGGACTAATAAATGCATCTTAATCTTAACGCGGACACCCGGTTGAAGGGTAATAACTGGGAAGTATTTAAACCAAACTTGTGACAATTCATGCAAAGTACATCTATAAATTTTGTGTTTTTCAGGTGGCAGCGATTCAAGCTAAAGTGACCAAACAGCAGCAGGAGACGGAGGAGGACCTGATCAAGGCAGAACCTGCACTGCAGGCAGCTAATGCTGCCCTTAATACACTAAACAGGGTAAAGCACTTTATCGAAACATAAACACATGGACCTCAATCCTTTCACCACAATTGATTTGTTTTATTAGATTCAATCCATTTTGTATGAGCAAGTTGCAAATAGGGCAAATAAACAAAGAAAATCATGTTACAAGGTCCATTCTAGTCCCCCAAATTAAATTGTTTGTGTGTGTACTTGTGTGTCTGTGTCTTTCAGTTAAATCTGACAGAGCTGAGGACGTTCCCCAACCCTCCAGGTATTGTCACCAATGTCTCTGCAGCTGTTCTGGTGCTCATGTCTCCCCAGGGCAAAATCCCCAAAGATCGCAGCTGGAAGGCATCCAAGGTGGTTATGAGCAAGGTGATATTTTACTGCGACGTCTCGGAGTGTTTCTCAGATTAATGGCCCGCTACCACAAAGCCAAAAAGTCCATCACAAATAAATTCCCTGAACTGCAGGTTGCACATTTGAAATAATTTATTGGCTATTCCTCATCTCTTGTCTGTGCTAAAAATTCAATATCTATGTTTATTGTGTTTCCATAGATATATTGTAGTGGTGCTTCTCTTTTCATAATTTACCTATTTTACAATCAGTCTGAGTTATAGGTTTTATACTTTTATGGTTAGAGTGCTGCTGCTTTCTGGACCCAGACAAATTAAAAAGGATCTCTAATGCCTGTGAAGCACTTTCCTGGTTAAAGAGGGTTCATATAAAGTTTAGAGTTGAATTTGCACAGCTGCATACCGTATTGGCAACTGTCATATATTTGTATGTATATATGACAGTTGAATTATGGTTTGCAGCAATATATCATTATTTCTTCCTAATTTCCACTTTTGATTTTTAATCCACAAACCTAGTGTATGTTATACACAGAAACTGTGATATGACACTTCACTAATCCACTGCACACAAATATCCAGGTGGACGACTTCCTGCAGGCTCTGGTGAACTTTGACAAAGAGCACATCCCCGAGGCCACGGTGAAGTGTGTCAGGGACGACTACCTCAGTGACCCAGAGTTCAACCCCGAGTTTGTCCGACAGAAATCCTCAGCTGCCGCGGGCCTCTGTGCCTGGGTGATCAACATCGCACGCTTCCATGAGGTACTCACATTTACACCAGCTGTCACACCCTTTCAGTGTCACCCAGTGTTTCCCACAGAATTAGATTCAACTTGTGATGGTTGCTGACCCAGGGTGCGAGGGGTGGTTCTTCACCTGGGCTGTGCCTGTAGAATATCCCCTGCATCTTCTACCATAATAGCAAGGAACGTCTCTCCCTCTCTTTCTTGCTCTTTCTCTCTCACCCTCTCACTCTCTCTCTGTCTTGTTAATCCATCCTTCTCCCAGGAGGGGTTGAGCAAATTGTGAACCAGGTAATAAATCGCAGGTTGCGTTGTTCTCTTGGATGAAAATATTACCAGAATCAATAAAAAATAATAAAAGTAAACATATTATATATATTTTGGCGGTCGATAATATACTTGGGCAAACTATCCTAGTAAAGTGTATGTGTGGGAAACACAATCACCCAAGTGCTTTGTGATTTTACTGCTTTGTGTTGTTTCATTTGTTTTTTTCTGTTTCCCAAACTATCATGCTCCCCTGGATAGATTTTTGTAAGTACAACTTTTCTCGGCTGTCTTTGTTGTAGAGTTTTTATTATATTATGTATTATTATATTTTACAAATGTGTGTTACAGAGGCGCGTGTGTGTATTTGTGTTGTGTCTTCAGGTCTTCTGTGAGGTCGAGATGAAGAGGATGTGTTTGTCTCAGGCCAACACTGATCTGGCAGAGGCTGCTGAGAAATTACAGGCCATCAGAAAGAAACTGTCTGTAAGTCTCCTCACATCATTCTTCTTTCCTTTGTCTTCTTCCCTCTACACAGCACTTTCTCTACAACTCTAATTCCTCCTGGGAGTTTTAATAGCATCCTGAACAGCCAGTAGTTTGATTGGTTGATTCCCTACCCATGTTGATTCAAAGCAAATATTGATTTCACATGTGAATTCTGGAAAATGTCAGCATACTCATGTCAAGTCGCCCTTTGAGACTCGCACACAGCCACAGAAAGCGTGAGACACGTCCTTGCCTACTGGAAATTCTGTTGTTTGGTAAAGGCGATGAATGGCGTGCAGGAGACCAGCGCCATTCAGTGGTGCTGCAGGGGAGAGGAATAGAAATGTCAACATGAATCCGTGAAACGACTTATTCTATTCCCACGTCGCCTCAGACATCACACAGACCTTAAGACATCTGTCTAATGTCCAATTCAACTGATTCTGACACGCGCATTCATTCAAACAGCTCCCCCTGCTAATCTCTTGACATTTTCAGGTTTGCAGTGCACATGTGAAACCATCTAAAGGTTGTAATAAATAGAGCATCAAATGCCTCAAGTCTTCATATTTGGATGTTCCTCTGTCTCTCAGGAGCTGGACAGCAGCCTGGAGAGTCTGACAACAGCATTTGAGAAAGCCACGTTAGAGAAACTGCGCTTTCAGGAGGAGGTCAACCACACGAACAAGACAATAGAGCTCGCCAATCGTCTGGTCAAAGGGCTGGAGGTGAGAGCAGCAGTGACCATTATGAGATCGCTTTTAATTTCTGATATTTAGGATATATTGTTCAATGTTTTTTACTATATTTCTTTTTCTTATGCTTTACAATATTGAAGTATATTGGCAATAAGTTATGCTCCCTGTGGGTTTGTGTCTGTGTGTTTCAGAGTGAGAATGTGCGCTGGGCCCACTCAGTGGCTGGGTACCATGAACAGGAAGAAACACTGTGTGGGGACGTCCTCCTCACTGCAGCTTTCATCTCTTATGCCGGTTCTTTCTCCAAGAAGTATAGACTAGAGCTGCTGGACAACCTGTGGATGCCGTTTCTGCGCTGCCAGAAGGTCACAAGCAACGAAACACTTGATAACTTCTAGTTTGGAAAAAATATATATAAATATTGTTTATTTTTTTAAAGATTTATGATGATAATCTTATGATGATAAATAATATGTCAAACAGGGTATTAACATCCATCCTAAGTCATAGGATTACAAGTGGTCAGTTTTTAGGTTCAGGTCTGAATCCACCCAAATGTGTTCTGAATGAGTCCTGAAATCCGATCAAAAGAACAACATTGGGAGGTGGTCTGCGACACGTACAACCCCATTCTTTTTGCTGTGTGAACGCAAATTTATTCTGGGCCTTGGACACATCTGTAAACTCGTTGAAAACGATTGTACAGACAGATCTCTCAGGACTCATGATAACTCATGGTGTGAACAGGGCCATATATTCTTGTTTTGCTCATGTCTCTGTCCTCTCTCCATCAGATGCCCATCCCCATGACAGATGGATTAGATCCAGTGTCAATGCTGACTGATGATGCAACAGTGGCCCAGTGGAACAATGAAGGCTTACCAGGAGACAAGATGTCCACTCAGAACGCGACCATCCTCACCAACTGTGAGAAGTGGCACTCAACACACTACTGTATTTTGGCATCACTATGGGGATGACAGTCCATTCCCCCCCCCAGTCCCCCAGTCCCCCACAGGCAATATAAACAGTGCAGAGCTGCATTTTCTTTAATACACGTGTAAATCTTGTTTGGCTCGATTGTGTGTTGCCTCAGGCGAGCGCTGGCCTCTCCTCATCGACCCTCAGCTGCAGGGCATCAAGTGGATCAAGAGTCGCTATGGCAGCAGCCTCAAGGTCGTCAGCCTCGGGCAGAGAGGGTGAGTGTTCTCTCTTTGTGTGACCATGCTCAGGTGGTCATCGGGGCTTTCAACATGGACCTCCTCAAAATCTGAAGTGCTGCTGTACTCTGCTCAAAAGTTTCTTAGTGCTGTGTGTGAGAGCTATTAATATTCATATGTTCATTTTGAATGATGCAGTTACGTAGACGTGATAGAACAGGCCGTCGTGGCAGGTGACACCGTCCTCATCGAGAACCTAGAGGAGACAGTTGATCCTGTTATTGACCCTCTGCTGGGACGACACACAATCAAGAAGGGCAGGTAAACCCCTGACACATGTGAGCATCTGTACACAGCAACACAACCATGTGATCCTCTTACATCTCTCATTTTTCTTCCCTGCTCTATCTCCACTTCCTCTTCTGTCCCTCTCCCTGACAGTTGTATAAAGGTCGGGGACAAGGAGTGCTTCTTCCACCAGGGCTTCAGACTGATCCTGCACACTAAACTGGCCAATCCTCACTACAAGCCAGAGATCCAAGCCCAAACCACACTTATTAATTTTACTGTGACCAGGGATGGACTGGAAGACCAGCTCCTGGCCCAGGTTGTGAATCAAGAGAGACCGGACCTCGAGCACCTCAAGGTGGGATCAAGTGGGCTTCTCTTTCCCTTCATTTTATGGAACACTTGGTTAACTTTTTCGGGTGACAGTTCAGTCAATTCCCTTTCTGTGTAAAGTTTGCGTGTTCTCTCTGTGTTTCCAGGAGTTCCAGCTTCCTCCGGGCATTAGGATAATTAGAGACTCTCTATTGATCGTATGTGTGAATGTGAGAATGAATGGTTGTTTCTATACAAAAAATCTGCTAGTGACCTGTTCATGGTGTATGCTGGATGGATGGTTCATATTTCTTATAAAATAATGCCCTTTAACTTGTATTCTAGTGATTATCATTGTTTTCTTATTAAACTTTATAATAACGGCAGTTATAAATAGATTAACATAGATGGATACATTTAAGTTGTGTTATAAATGATATGTTTGTACAATCTTTCCATAGAGTGAACTGACCAAGCAGCAGAACATGTTTAAGATTGAGCTGAAGCTTCTGGAGGATGAGCTGCTGACAAGGTTATCTGCTGCAGAGAGTCACTTCCTGGGCGACAACGTCCTGGTGGAGAAGCTCGAGACGACCAAGCACACTGCTGCTGAGATTGAGATGAAGGTAACAGCGGGTGGAGGTATCAATATGTGTGTTACAGTTAATACGGCATGGAATGAATATCAGAGTAATTTCCCTTCCTTTTCATCCCTTGTTCTCAGGTCCTGGAAGCTAAAGTGAATGAGGTGAAGATAAATGAAGCTCGAGAGCACTACCGTCCTGTTGCTGTCAGAGCGTCTCTTCTCTACTTTATCATGAACGATCTCAACAAGATAAACCCCATGTACCAGTTCAGCCTCAAGGTAATCAGAAGAGAAAGATTATTCAATCTCTGCAGTTTAAATTCTTTCTAACACTGCAAAGAATGCTGTGTTTATGCCTCTGTGCCGATGACAGTCAGTGCCCTGAAGCATCATGTTGTGAGGTTGTTCTTCCGTCTCATTCTTCTGAACACGATACCTCAAGAACGGCCCGAGGAAATATCTTCAAATTTAGCACAAATGCTCAGTCTGACTGAAGCATGAACAGATTCGATTTTGGTTATCAAATTATTGGTCAAGGTTACTGTGACCTCACAAGCACATGTTTTCCTTTCTGAACAAGATATCTCAGGAAGGCCTTGAAGGAATCCTTCCACATTTGGAACAAACAATCACTTGGACTCACAAATTAACTGATTTGATGGTCAAAAGTTTGAAAGTCACGGTGAACTCAGAATAGTATGTAGACTGAAACTGCACTGGTTGTCATAAGCATAAAACCACAGGGTGGTAATTCCAGCTCACTGTTATGTCACTTAATAAGTCATTAGTATCATATAATGATGAAAAATATTTAACTTGGCATGAAATCTGTGATGATTCTTGCAGTGATCATAATCATCTACCTCACGAACAGTCTTCATCATCCCTTATATTCTCAGGCCTTTAACGTGGTTTTCCACAAAGCGGTTGAGATGGCGGAGGCCTGTGTGGATGTGAAGAGCAGAGTCCACACACTCATCGACTGTGTAACCTACTCCACCTTCAACTACATCAGCAGGGGACTGTTTGAGAGAGACAAGCTGACATTCAGCGCACAGCTAGCCTTCCAGGTGTGTATGTGTGTGTGTTTGTGTGTGCATGTGTCAGTGTTGGAGAGAGTGTGTGTTTTGTCCTTGACAGTGTCCTCCCTCTTTCAGTTGCTCCTGATGAGTAAGGAGATAGACGTGCGAGAGCTCGACTTCCTGCTACGTTTTAACATTGACCACAATTACAACAGCCCACTGGACTTCCTGTCCAACACTGCATGGAGCGCCATCAAGGTGCAAGCGCACACAGGTTATTTTAATTGGCTCACAGAAATAAATTACACCATTAATCGCTGTTTGCTTTCGTTGTCGTTGCCCAGGTGATGAGTTTCTCTGATGAGTTCCGCGGTCTGGACCGGGACATCGAAGGCTCTCCCAAGCGCTGGAAGAAAATGGTGGAGTCGGAGTGTCCAGAGAAAGAGAAGTTCCCTCAGGAGTGGAAGGGGAAAAGCTCCCTGCAGAAACTCATCATGATGAGAGCTCTGAGACCTGACCGTATGACCTATGCTCTCAGGTGCAGAGGATGGATTTCTTGCCCCACCCACAACAGATACAATTTGTATTAGTGGTCTGTTTATTGTCTTTAAATTCCACTTTTCTATCACCTTTCTGTAACCCCAGGCTGTTTCTACTCTTTTTGTCGTCTAACTATAGGAACTTTGTGGAGGAGAAGCTCAGTGTTAAATACACAGAGGGCCGGAAGACAGAGTTCGCAAAGTCCTTCAGAGAAAGTGGTCCAGCGTCCCCTGTGTTCTTCATCCTCTCTCCTGGTGTCGACCCACTGAAAGATGTGGAATCACTAGGTACAAAACATGCACAGACTGCATGCACCAAATACTCCTCATACACTCACTAATCATTGTTACACAATGAAGGAACAGTAGCAGTGTAACCTTGTCACTAAATAAATGCTTATATCATAAAATGTTGAGAATTGCATAAAAAATGAAATTAAGATTTAAAGCGATGGATAAAGAGAGTATTATTTGGTAAGATAACAAATATTTTTCCCAGGAAATATAATTACAACAGAGCAAGTACTTGTTTCTCAAGGTTTGTGTGTTTTTTGTCTGTGTCACTATTTAAAAAATCTGTTTTTGTGTTGTCAGGAAGGAAGCTTGGTTTCACTATCGACCTCGGGAAACTTCACAACGTGTCCTTGGGTCAGGGCCAGGAGGCTGTGGCAGAGGTTGCCATGGAGAAGGCTGCCAAAGAGGGCCATTGGGTTATACTGCAGGTTTGGATGCAAGAAAGATGGATTTACTTGTAATATCTTGATACAAATTATATTTTATCAATGGACAGAAATGCCAAAACTTTCAGAATTAAAAATTATAATAAAATAGTGCATAAATGAAATATTAAAAAGAGTTTATATAATATTGGCTGTTTCACCCACTCTGTTTCTTTCCATGCATGTTGTAGATACTTTAGTGAGTTTTTATCTTGGGTTTCCATCCCGTTCGCTTGCAGAACATCCACCTGGTCGGTCGCTGGCTGGGTTCACTTGAGAAGCTCCTGGAGCGCTGCTGTGCGGACAGTCATCCTGACTACAGAGTGTTTATGAGCGCAGAGCCAGCACCAATACCTCAGGAACACATTATCCCGCAGGTAGAGATACAGTGCACATGCAAACTAACCCTAATAACGTTATCACATAATGAAGGTGCGCCCCCTGGTGTTGTTTCTGTTACAATGATGGTTACAGGTCTGCACCTTTACAGTGGCACTTAATACAGATCTTTCATGTTTTTTTCTAGGGCATTCTGGAAAACGCGATTAAGATCACCAATGAACCTCCGACGGGCATGCATGCCAATTTGCATTCTGCTCTGGATAACTTTGACCAGGTCGGCTTTTAGTTTCTGCTCCTAGTCAACAGTTATATATATATATTTATACATTTATTCTCTAATTCATTTATTGGCCCCTCTCTAGGACATCTTGGACCAGTGCAGCCGGGAGCAGGAGTTTAAGACCATCCTCTTCTCTCTGTGCTACTTTCATGCCTGTGTGGCAGAGAGGAGGAAGTTTGGCCCTCAGGGCTGGAACAGAAAGTATCCGTTCAACACTGGAGACCTGACGATATCAGTAAACGTCCTCTACAACTACCTGGAGGCAAATGCTCAGGTAGGCAGCTTTTTGGGTTGAGATGGTGCTTAAGGAGGTGACAGAGAGAGGAACATATCAGTGTAGGTTTAGCGTGTGCAGTGAACAGTGTTCCAAAACAAGATTAGATGATTCTACAGTGATTCATACTGACTGTTGATGCAGGTGCCATGGGAAGACCTGAGGTATCTGTTTGGGGAGATCATGTACGGAGGACACATCACTGATGACTGGGACAGACGTCTGTGCAGAACATACCTGGAAGAATACATGCAGCCAAATCAGGTCTGTACAATGGCTCACGTTTGTGTTCTAGCACAAGGGCGACTGTGGCTGAGGGGTAGAGTGGTTGTCCGCAGTTCGATCCCAGTCTTCCCCATCTGCATGCTGAGGTGTCCTTGGGCAAGATGCTGAACCCCTCATAGAAATTGCCCCTCATAGAAAAAAAACAGCTTCTAATAGATGCACTGAATGAATGTGTGTGTGAATGGGTGAATGGCAAACTGTACTGTAAAGCCCTTTGAGCGGTTATCAAGACTAGAAAAGCACTTGATAAATATGAACAATTTAGCCGGCCTGGCTCTGCTGCAAATATGGCCACTTGCCTTAACACTGTGGACAATTTGAGTTAAGAATCAGCTCCAGTTAGCAACAGTTCTGCCAGTTTCTGAGCCAGAGACTGCACATACAAGCTGAGGAGGGTCTGGCAACCAGACGTGCCACAATTGGACCACTGTTGGACCAAGAAATGTTGGCTGCCCGGGTTTGGAGTATTTCATGTTTTGTACTGTGTTAGAAATCTGATTTTTCTTTTCCATCTTCCAGTTTGATCGGAAGCTTGCTCTGGGTCCTGGGTTTGTCGTCCCCTCCAATCTGGACTATCAGGTAAAGTCTCAGGCAACAGACAGAGAAAACACATAACGTATGAAGTGAGCTCAGTCACTGTCCCTGGATGGATAAAGGTTCAAAGTTGAAATTCCACAATGGCAGCTCATACACCATATATCTCTGGCACTCCAAACGGATCCTGGTGTTTTTCAACTGGGAACCTATGTTTATACATGTGGGCATGTGAATTAATGGTATGCATACAAATTTTGGAAATCGGTCCAGTTGATCGACTGTGTCTGCATCTGCCACAACTGCAATGAGATACAATGTGATAGAATATGGCAACTGACTTCTAGTAGAGCGAGACATATGTAATGTTGTGTTGATAACAGTGCATCAGTATGTTTAAATAAATGGACCACCTGACTTACATCATCATTTATTATCAATACATTCCAAAAATGGAATGTATTGATAATAAATATCTTATTTCCAGGGCTACCATAATTTCATAGATGAGATGCTGCCGCACGAGAGCCCGGTGCATTATGGGTTACACCCCAACGCGGAAATTGAGTTCCTGACAGTGACATCAGATAGTCTCTTTCACACTCTGCTGGAGCTGCAGTCTCCTGATGCTGTGATGGGGGAGGGAGCCTCCCAGACCCTGGAGGAGAAGGTTGGATTTATTTTGTTTTTTCTTGACTGTAATTCTGTTTTATCAGATGACTCTGCCTCTTAGTCAACACATACAGACACTGGTATATGTTTATTACATAAGAGTAGATTTCTATTTTATGATCTAACAACTTCAACTGCCTTTAGGTGAAAACTATTTTAGACGAGGTTCTGGAAAAGTTGCCAGAAGAGTACAACATGTCCGACATCACCTCTAAGACTGCTGAGCGCTCCCCGTACATCCTGGTCTGCTTCCAGGAGTGTGAGCGCATGAACATGCTCATCTCTGAGATACGACGCTCACTCAAGGAGCTCGACCTCGGACTCAGGGTTTGTCTATGCAGTATTTATATGTATCTCACATAACTCCCGTTATCTGAACCGCAGGGATTTCAAGTATTCCCAAAACCAAACGCTTTCTGTGCCCTTTTATATCATCTCTTCCCCTCATATGATTACATGCAGCCACGCAAAAGCAGCAGGACATTTACTGTGTGTTCATTAAGTTACAGGCTCCACAAACCTATGATAGTTAGAGGTTTTCTTTGTTTCTTTAGTTTTTTGAAGCAGTTTGTTATTCTTGAAATTCCTTTCAATGCAGATACAGTCACATCACATAGTGTCACAAATTGTATGTGGTTTACTGATTGATGATCATTAATAGATGTTTAGATTCATTGCTGTAGTAGCACTTGCTGGGTGTGTTTTCATGATGATAGAACAGTGACATGTGTCTGTCTCAGGGTGAACTGGCGATCTCCTCTGAGATGGAGAAGCTGCAGGCGGCCTTGTTCTTTGACAATGTCCCTGACACCTGGACCAAGCTTGCTTACCCCTCCATCTACAGCCTGGCTATATGGTGTGTCTACGTGTGTGTGTGTGTCTGTGTAAATATTGTATTGAGTTATATATTGGTAATACTGCTAAGGATGTAATTTATTGTTGTAATGTTTTGTGCATAAGGAATTAATTCCATGGTGTCCAGTCCATGCATACTAATGCATCCAAGTGTATGTGTGTGTGAGTCAGGTTCAATGACGTGTTGCAGCGTTGTAAAGAGCTAGACACTTGGACTCAGGATCTGTCTCTGCCCTGTGTCGTCTGGTTGTCTGGACTTTTCAACCCTCAGTCTTTTCTCACAGGTAAACACATATTTGTGCACACAGACACAGATCAGAAAGACAAAAAAAGCACGGACTAACACTGAACTTGTATGCAGATGCACCTTAGTAAATGTAGCTGCATTGTTCAATTCTTTTATATTTCTCCTCCTTTTTAGCTTTTCTTACCTTTAACCTCTCAAATGTATTGAACAATCTCAAGGTTTTTTCCTTCATATCACAGTTTTAGATATTTTATTTCTTGAAGATGGAGCTCAGTAATCCTCTGTCCTCTCCTCCTGTCCATGCTCTTCAGCCGTGATGCAATCTCTGGCGCGTAAGAACGAGTGGCCCCTTGATAAAGTGAACCTTACTGTGGACGTGACCAAGAAGTTTAAGGAGGAGTTTAACCAGCCAGCCAGAGAGGGTGCATACGTGTATGGACTTTACATGGAAGGTAGAACTCTGTTTTTCATTTCCCCTTTATTTTGAAGGAGTTCTCTCCTCTTAACCCACATGTTTCCACAGGTGCAAGATGGGACATTCAGTCCGGGGTGATCACTGAGGCGCGTCTGAAGGAACTGACCCCTTCCATGCCTGTCATCTCAGTGCGAGCTGTGCCCAATGACCGACACGAGACCAGGAACATCTACGCGTGTCCCCTCTACAAGACTAAGATCAGGGGGCCCACGTATGTCTGGACTTTCAGCCTCAAAACCAAGGAGCGACCCGCCAAGTGGGTTCTGGCCGGAGTGGCTCTGCTACTCAGTGTGTGAGACGTCAGGAGGCGGGACTGAGAGGTCAAGAGGGATTTATTTTACTGGGTGTATTATAAACTTTTTACTAGAGGAGGCAAACTGTATCACTATCAAAGCAAAATCACAGGAAGCGAATCTCTTTATTTTATTTTTTTATTGAAAAATGATAAAATATACAGAGAAATGCCAACAAAAGTCACGCGCTAGGTCACAGTTAGAACTGATAAAAGTCAAAGCATGTTTTGAACAAATCAAATCGACAAGCTACAAGATTCTCTACAAGCAGAAGGAAAAAACACATCTGACAGTGCTGCCTCATTAGAGCGGCGTTCAAGTGTGTTATTCAGTAACACTTGTACCTCTTACAGTATGTTATGCATCAGTTCTAATAGCACATTCAATTACACAGGTGAAATCATTCCGTCAACTTTACAAGACAACGTTGAATTGTCTTTTTGCTCCTTCACACTTCACAGTACACATGGGTGTAGTATTCATCCATTCAATAAAAAAAATCTAACAATAGAAATGTGTGTGTACCAGCTCGTTTTCAACTGGAGATTCTAGTGCACATACTGTAGCTCAGTATGTGCTGACAAGTCAAGATCATGCTAGTTTGGACTCCGTGTGTGTGTGTGTGTGTGTGTGGGTGTGTGTGTTTGTCCTAGTCACTGTCAGACCAGTCAAGCTCCATCATGTCCATGGCAGCAGTAGCCATGTTAATCTTGGTTCCGTGCCGCACACTGCAGCTCTTCACAGAGTTCTGATTGGACGAAGACCGCATGCTCACCTGCACCCCCGAGTGGCCGAGGACACCCACCTCGCCCCTGATCTTTTGGCTGGTGGCCTCGCTGAGGTCCCCCCTCCTGACGCCCTGGACTACGACTCCTACGTCACTCCTGCGACCCCTGACCCCAAGCTCACTCCTGACTCCTTGACCAACCACCTTCACCCCCAGGTCACCCATGTTCATATTCATGTCCATGTCCCCCAGTCTCTCCATGTCCCCCATGTCATCCATGTCTAAGGTGAGCATGTCCCCCAAGCCCCCCAGACTACCGTGGAGACCCTTGAACATGGTTGGGAGCCGCCCTCCATCAATCTTCAGCTCTCCCTCCATCCCTCTCTCATTGAGTTGTTCTATCTCCCACACTCCATCCTTCTCCTTCTCTATCTCCCTCTCCCTCTCCCCTTCTGCCTCTCCAAACCCACCCGAGTATCCTCGGACTATGGTCGTCACCCTGCTCCTCTGCATTCCCCCTCTCTCCCTGTCCCCTTCCTCCCAGGTCCTCTCCTCCCTCTCCACCAGGCCACCGGGGAAGCTGCGGAGCGTCACCTGCACTCTTCCTCCTTCCAGACTCCCACTATCCTGTCTCTCCCTCTGCCCCCAGCCTTTCTCCTCCAGAGTCCCTTCATCTTCCTCATCCTCCTCCTCTCCGAACCTCCCCTGTAACCCCCTGAGCATGGCGTGTAGCCTCCCGCTGTCGAGTGAGCCCATCCCCCTCTCAACCCCAGCGCTGCTCCCCCTCTCTGTGTCTCCGTTGCTGAGGGTTCGGAGGAGGCCGCTGACCCCGGTACTGCTGACCCCAGCACTGCTGAGCCCAGCACTGCTGACCCCTGTATTGTTGGAGTCCTGAGAGTGCGAGCGGAAGAAAGAACCAGTGGAGCCGATGGACATGGGGGTGAAGAACTGTTAGTCAGGTGAAGAAAGAGAAGGAGAGGAAGGTCAGGATCATAAAGAGCTATTGGATGACTACATATTCTTCATTCTCGATTTACTCACTGGTGAGATGTTGGAGCGCTCCATGAGTAAGGAGTTGGGACTGGGCGTCATGTTGGACCTCTCCATCAGCCGCTCCTCCCACAGTCGGAGCCTCCTCTCCCGCTCCTCCAGCTCCTTCTCTTTGGAGTAAAGTTCCCTCTCCAGCTTGCGGAGGCGCTCCAAGGTCGACTCAATTTCACACCTGTGGTGTTTACAGGTAGAGCACAGACAGAATGTCAATGAGCTGCTGGGTGCATGCTCTGCCTAAAGGCAACTATATTATTGTATTATTTAATTATGTACTTTATTAAAATGCTTACACTGACTGCCCAATTTCATATTAATTTTAAGATAATTGTTTTCACATATAAAGCACTGCATGGTAAGGTCCCTGCTTACATCGCTGACCTTCTCCATCCGTACAGAGCCAGCAGGTCACTCAGGTCTGATCAGAACTTAATGGTCGTAGCCACGACCCTGATTAAAAACTAAAAGTGATCGTGCTTTCATTCTTCAACAATGGAATATTCTCCCTACAGATTCACTTCCTGTAGTGCTTCCTTCCTTCCCTCCTTCCCTCCTTCCCTCCTTCTTTTCTTTCTTACTTCCTAACTTACTTCCTCACTTAGTTCCTTAGCTCCTTACTTAATTCCACCCTTACTTAATTTGTACAGCCTTATTTCCTTACTTCATTCCTTATTTACTTCCTATTCATTCTGTGCTTACTTCCTAACTTCCTTCCTTCCTTCATTCCCTCTTACCTTACCTAGTTCTTCCTTATTAATTATTTACTTTCTTCATGTACTGTATCCAGATGAACCTCTTTTTCAAACCCACTCTTATGATAACTGAATCCACTATGGGACGACATGTATTATTATTTAACAACAAAACTGCATTCGAAATTTTTGATCTTTGAAAATCCAACACATGCTGTGTCCAGTGCAATTAGTGTGACATAATAAATTAACTTTTCCTGCCGAATACAGTATTATGTGTTTAAGAAGTTATGCATGGCACCAGGTGAATAATATTTGACTGCAGTGCTGTCTATTGCCACAGTAGGTCACTGGTGGAGTCAGTGCGCTTGTGTAAGGGCTTGCACTCACTAACACAATCAGCTCTCACACAGCAACTAAATATAGATGAGAGATCTGTCACACAGCCATACCTCCTCCTATGTTCAGCTGTCCCTCCCTCTTCATTCGTCCCGCCCCTTCTCCTCCCTCACTGTCCCTCATCACCCGGCCTCCTCCTCCCCCTCTCCTTGTCCAAGCTTTTCCACCCGTACCCAAAACTTCACTGAGAATTGATTGCCTCGCTGCACTCATGCTAAATATTCACAGAATCTTGCACCTTCTCTCCTCTGCTCCATCCACCGCCCCTCTCTCTTGCTCTCTCTCTCTCTTTCCCTCTCTCTCACTCTCTCCCCCGTCTCCCCCCTGTCATCTGTTCACTCTTGTTTCCCCCCCTCTATTCTCCGTGTTTTAGATTTCACACAGACCCAATACATTTCTGTTCCTCCCTGAACCCTCTCTCCTCTTCTTGGGTTCACACTCAGTTTGTCCTCTGCCCCCCCCCCCCCCCCCCCCCCCGTCGCCTGTTGTTCTCCCTGTGGCGGAGCGAGGGCAGAGTGGAGTAGAGGAATCTCTTTCATGGACACTTTCCAGAGAGCTTATTATAGACTGAAGTAGAGCACAGGGTCACACATTCAGCTTCTCCCCTGAGCTTTAGACTCCACGGAGCTGTGTATAAGTGTGTGTATGCATGCAGTGATTCTATTGAACTTGGAAATTAGAGTTGATTCCTCGTTCTCATACATAATCACTGCTTCAATTTGTATGTCTGCAAACCTATGTCTGTGTGTGTTTGTTTTTGTGTACCTCCACTGGTCCTTGTTATGTAAAAAGGAATTACACTGGTCCGGTAATCTGCTGTCGTTGGCCATGGCCTCCAGGATTACCAGCATCTGCTTAAACTGCGGACGCTCCTGCAGGTACATGCATGCACACAGGTCCAAATAACTACACGTTATACTAGTTTTTAATATCTTTATACAAGCGAGCTATACTTTAATTTACTGTAAGATAATATTTGTGTCCTCCTTTATTTCACCTTTGGATCTGCTTGCCAACATTTCCTCATCAGTTCAGCAAAACTTGCAGGACAGCTGGTGGGGATGGTCAGTCTCTGGATATGCAGACACACAAACACAAGAAGCAGGAAACTTCAGTTTTTACAGATATCTGACCAGTTTCTTCTATATCAAAATAAACAGACTTTTAAAGCCTGTGTTTACTTAAAGTATTTATTTAAAACTAAAAAGTATATTAGTCCTGGTTGCTGTTCCATGAGGCCGCAGTGACACTTTGTTCTAAATCAGCATGCTGATGATGATCTGCACCAGATTTCATGACAACTTAAAATGGTTCCGAAGGCTGCTAGTGTGGTTAAACAACTTAGGTGCTTTAATCAGGATAATCAAATGTTGTGTTTGGAAACATAACAAAATTACCGCACAGCTTCTAACTCATTTTGAACTAGAATAGTTCAGTAAGGCTCATATATCCGCCAAAAAGACCCAAGTGTCTCCTTAAAGTCAATCAAGCTGCACCACATTTCACACACTCATAGATGTAGGTTCCCTAAATGTGTCTGACTTTAGATCCATGAATCACCGTGGAAATACTGTGGACCCTTATCTCACAATGTTGAAGATGTTGCTAAATTCGGTGCTGAGAGGAAACTCAATGTGCACCACACACTTCAAACCAATGATAAGAGCATAGTTTCACAAAACTACATTTACAGTAATGTCTAATATAGAATAACCTTGACTTTGCTAAGTTTGTCAGGAAATGTTTTTTTCATGTAGAAACAAATTGTTTCATGGCCTTTAACACAACCAGGCGAGGGGGACAACAACAACAACATATGACTTGGAGACTGTTACAAACATGTTTAATGGGTTTTTATCATTAAATTGTTTTTAACGTTGATCAGTTTTTGAATTTAAAATGTATCCTTTTCTCAGATTGACATAAAATATAAGAGAATATAAAAGTTTCTCATCTTTCTGTCAAACTTACTGAGATCCTGTCCCTGCCCTGAGATCCCATGACTATCGCTTCAGGTCTGAATGAGGCCAGACGGCCCCACAGCGCAAGTGGAAACAGTTTTCTGTGGGGATTAATCCTAAAATATCACAGGCCGTGAGTGGAGAGA